>NC_061117.1:53357430-53619577 GCF_002878395.1 Capsicum annuum
GTTTGGCAGGTTACTATCAATTTTTGTTAAGGGGTTTTCATCTATTGTGGCTCCACTAACCAAGTTGATTCATAAGAAAATTTCCTTTAAGTGGTTCGATGCTTGTGAAACAAGCTTCTAAAAGCTCAAAGATTTATTAACATCAACTTTTATCTTGACTTATCCCAAAGAGGGCATGTGTTTTATCATCTTTGTGATACTTTATATATAGGGTTAGATGTTGTATTGATGTAGGAGGGTAAGGTGATTATGTAATATTCTCATCAGTTGAAGCCCCATAAAAATAATTACCCTACTCATGATTTGGAGTTGTGCGCGGTTGTTTTTGCTTTAAAGTTGTGGAGGCACTACTTGTATGGAGTCCATTGTGATATTTTATTGGATCATCATAGCCTTCAGTATTTCACCACCCAGTGATATCTTAATATGAGGCAGCCTCATTTTCTTGAGTTGCTTAAGGACTATGACCTTACTATTCTCTATCATCGGGGAAAGGCTAATGTGGTTGCATATTCCTTGAGTCAAAAGTTGACTAGCATGGGTAAATTGGCATATATTTTGACCCAAGGGAGACCATTGGGCTTTTAAAGGTTCATTATTTAGCTAACCTGATGGTTAGGCCTTATATTTCAACACTTGGGCATATTTTTTCTTTTGTAGAGGCTAGGTTTTCCTTGATGGAGTAGATTTAGGTTTATTAGTTTGATAATATTGGGTTGAGAGTGATTTAGGATAAGGTATTGAGTGGTGAGGCTAAGGAAGCCTTGCTTGATTAATATGGTATTTTAAGGATTGAAGTCCTAGTTTGTATGTTGAGAGTTGGTGATTGGGTGAGATTGATTTCTGAGAAGGATCATTGTTCAAGTATTCCATTCACCTGGGAGTGACTAAAATATATCGTTATTTGAGACAATACTACTGGTGAGGTGGTATGAGGAAGGATACATTAGATTTTATTGCTTGCTCCCTATGTTGCTAATAGGTGAAGGCCAAGCATTTGATTTCTAGTGATTTGCTTTAAAGGTTACCCATTCCTTAGTGGAAATAGGAACAAATTATTATCATAATGCCCCTGATTTTTGGTCTTTGAACTTTTTTTTGAAATTTTATCCTTACTATCTTGACGACTCACCCTATTAGTCGTAGGGTGTCTTGATAGGTCAGGTGACCCTAGTCTTAAGGTGTCCAGTAAATGGTGTTTGAGTAACTATCTTGAGTATGACTTAGGGATACATTTCATAGGGAAACTTGATGGGTCCTAGGGACCCAATCGTAACCAAATTAGTAATTAAGTGGCTAAGTTTTGTTCTGAGTACGAGTGGCTCATTGTGAGCTATAAGGACATGTTATAAGTCATTGGGTGCAAATTATAGGATGTCCCCTATTTACCTAATTGGGTTTTATGTTGACTACGACTGGACCCTATGAGTTGTAGGGTTCCATTATGAGTGGTACCAGTTAAGATGTAGGGTCAATAGTGTATGGGTATCCTAGGAATCATCTTCTCTAAAAATAATGGTGAAGTGTTGTAAATCAGTATATATGAGTCGTATAGTGACTCATAGTCATTGATGACTAAATTTTAGTTTTTAATTTATGGGCACTTTGGATAATTCCCTCATTACACAATTAAAACACCACTTTCATAAAGAAATTAAGGGGGTTATATTTCATCCTTAATGTACTCAAACACCTCAAAGGCTCTCTTAAATTCTCTCAAGTAGCTATACTTAGGATTTTTAAGAAGCAGATCATCCAAGGACTCAAGGGTTGAATTCTTTCCATGAAACATGGTATTTCAGATATGTTAACTCTTCCCAAATTGCTAATTTAAAAAAAACATATGTTTTAAAGTGTTGCCCATGAGATATTGATGTTTATTTTGAAAACATGTGACTTTTGAAGTGGTTATTAGCCCAACCCCATATTTTGAAATTGTTTTTTAGTTATGAAAATTATGGGAATTTGAACTGTTCTTGTACTATTGCATAATGATTTTGAATTAAACCTTATGAGATTGTGTAATTCCCCAAACTAATGTATAATTGAACCAAGGGAGTTGTGAATTCCCCTAAGAGAAGATAATTGGTGTGGCATATTGATGTTACTTTGCAAGTATAGTTGCTATGTCGATACCAACAATGTATGCCCTAATGTGTAATATGGTTTAATGAATGGGAACTTGTGATACTTATTTGAAATAGGCTTTAATATGGGTTGTGTAGCTGATTCATGAAAGTAAAGGTCCTTAGGAACCTACACTAGAAACTGTAGTTGCCGATGTGGGGGTCTATATAATAGAGAGGTTTGAATCTACCTTAATATTTTTATCATATTATTGGGAGGTTCGAGTTCCCCATATTTTATTACATAATTTGGTACTCGTGTCACCTTGATATACTGGGAGTTTTAAGTACCCCATAGTACATGTGTATACCCTCTGGTTTGTATAGCCACATACACTGGGGACCTACCAGTTGGGGGTGGGGAGTTGGTCCCATGTATCTCATGGGTGCCTTTATATGTTATAACGGTTGAGCTACACAATCAAGGCTAAAGTTTTAAAGTGCATGTTAAGTATTTTTCCCTATCCTTGTATGTGATATATATATATATAAATATGTATGTAAATACTTTGATTAACTACATTGGATTTAAGTGATTTAGAACTATAGATCATGGCATTATGTTATCCTTCTCCTTGAGTTTCATGCTAGTGCTCCAACTGCTAACCATCTTCGGACCTTGTATCCCTACGCGATACAGGAACTAGTCATACTTCTACTTATTTCACTTAGTGATTAGGATTCAAAATTGGTTCGTGAGTTAAAGTTGAAGTGGTGAGCTTCCATACTTCGGAAGTCTATATTTCATGTTTTTATTTCTTATGTCTTAAACTCTTTAGACTTATTTTTTGCTATAGTCGGGGGGCATGTCCCGACAGTTTATTGATATTCAATCTTAGTTCTTTTGTAAGAAGGCTTTGTTTGGATTACTATAGAATGGGTAATGTTGGTCTGTTGTTTTGGCTGGCTGCTGGTTATTGATCACAGAAGTATCTTTTATTCCTTGAATTTATCTCGTTATGTGTTCAGAATTCATCTAACATCAGGGTTATCATGTTATTTAGTTAGGTACAAAGGGGTGGCCTCTAGTTCTTGTGGGACTTGAGATGCCCATCATGGCTAGGCCATGGTTTGGGTTATGACAGGTATGGTTTCAGAGCCTAGGTTTGATGTTATTGCATGTTCAACAAAGCTGTGTCAAGTAAAGTTTCATTTATGGGTATGTATCTCACCACACTTATAAGGGAGAGGCTCCAAGACATTTAGGAATATTTTTATTTCTTATTGTTCTATTTTTGAGCTATAGAGTCTAAGGTCTTGAATCTCCTCTAATTTTGGTATGTTTGATTTTTAGATCATGCCTCCTAGAAGATCTGATGATCGTGGAAACCCTTCTATCCTATCTAAGGACAATGTGGATGGAGCTCTCCTAACTCTAGGAGTTTAGACTTGATCTAGGGTTGCTACTTCTGATTGCCCTGATGGAACTCCATCGGTTCCCTCTATCCCTTCCCAGGCACCGCAAGCTGGCGTGCCTAATTTTGAGTTTTGCATGTCGATTCAATTTCTTACGTAGTTGGTGGCCTCTCAAACTAAGCATGTTACTTTTGTTACTTCATCATCTGAGGTCAATAGGGTTGGCCAATTTTTGAGGTTGAGTCCTACTTTCACTGGTTCTAAAGTTAAGGAGTATCCAAAAAACTTTATTAATGAAATAGAAAAAATCTTTCGTGTGATACTTGCTACTGATGTAGAGGGTGTAGAGTTAATCGCTTATCAGTTGAAGGATTTAGTATAGTAATGTTATGAAGGGTGGAAGCAGCTTAGAGGCTATTATTCAGAGTCAACTTTGTGGGATGACTTTTTTAGTGCTTTTCATGATAGATTCTTTCCTCAGGAGTTCAGGGATGCAAAGGCTGAGGAGTTCATTAATTTGAAGTAAGACAGGATGTTAGGAAAAGAGTATGCCTTGAAGTTTCATCAGTTGTCATGTTATGCTCCTAAAATTGGTGTCTATAATATGGGATAGAATGAGGAAGTTTACCTATGGGTTCTTTCGTGAGTTGATCTTAGGGAGCAAGGCTACCTAGTTGAATAAGGATATAAATATCTCTAGACTTATGGTGTATATGCAAGAAGTGGAAGAAGAAAAGAAGAGGTAAGTAGTGATAAGTGAAAGGCAGAATAAAAAGTTTTGCTACTTGGATTAGGGTGGAAGTCAGCAGTAGAGTGGTAGAGATAGTGGAAAGTAGTCCAAGAAGAAGTGGGGAAATTCAGACTCCTACTCTATGGCTAGTGCTCCTTATCCAAATCCATCAAGTGATCGTCATTTTTAATATAATAGTGGGTTTAGAGAACCAGGTTCCCAATAGTAGGCTAGTAGGGCTTAGTCAGCTCTATCGTATCCTCCTTGTAAATTTTTTGGTCAGGTGCACCGTGGTGTTTGTGAAAAGGGGATAGCGAGTGCTTTAAATATGGTCAGATTAGTCATATGCAGAGGGATTATCCTTCAAAGGTTACTTATTAGAAATAAGATTCTTGTGGCTACTTTATTAGCTCTCGCACCAAAAAGGTGCTACTTCTTCTTCTGGCTCTAGTGTTAGATAGAACTGTCTGTACGCTTTTCCACTATCCAGTATTCTGAGGCTTCCCCTAATGTTGTTACTAGTATGCTTAAACTCTTCTTTTGTAATTTATATTATCTACTTGTTCCCGAGTCTACTCTCTCATATGTTACCCCTTATGTGGCCATCTATTTTAGTTTGGATCCTGAATGTACTTTGGACCCTTTCTCTATGGCTATCTCTGTGGGTGACTCCATTATGGATAGAAGGATTTATAGGGGTTGTGTGATGTCGGTCTATGGTAGAGAGACCTTGGTATATCTGATAGAGTTGGACATTATAGACTTTGATGTAAATTTAGGGATGGATTGGTTGCATTTGTGCTATGTATCTTTTGATTATCGAACCCAAAGGGTCAGTTTCAATTTGCTAAATAAGTCGGTGATCAAGTGGGAAGGTAGTTCCCTAATACCTAAGGGAAGGTTCATCTCGTATCACAGAGCTCGAAAATTGGTTTCTAAAAAGTTCCTTTATCACTTAGTGCATGTTAAGTATTCTAGATTCGAAGGTCCTTCTTTGCAGACAATCCGTGTGGTTGCGAATTTCCCTAGCTATTTGCTTATGATTTTCCTGGTATTTTCCAATAGAGAAATCAATTTTGGGTTTGATCTTCTTTCAAATACTTGTCCTATTTCTATCTCTCCTTACAGAATGGATCCAGATGAATTAAAAGAACTCAAGGATCAGTTAAAAGATCTGATTAACAAGGGTTTTATCCACCTTAGTGTGTCTCCGTAGGATACTCCTATTCTCTTCGTGCGTAAAAATGATGGTTCCCTTCAAATATGTATTAATTACCACCAATTAAATAAGGTGATCATGAAGAATAAGTATCCCTTTTAGAGGATTGATGATCTGTTTGATCAGCTTTAGGGTGATAAGTGTTTCTCTAAGATTGATCTTTGTTTGGGTTACCATCAGTTGAAGATTAGCGAGATAGATATCCCTAAGATTGCCTTCCAAACCCGACATGATCATTTTGAGTTTTTGGTGATGTCTTTTGGTTTGACAAATACCTAAGTAGCATTTATGGACCTTATGAATTAGGTTTTCCATTAGTTCTGGGATTTGTTCATGACTGTCTTTATCGATGATATTCTGGTGTACGCTAAGAGTGAGTCGGATCAGGTCAATCACTTTCGCCTTATGTTGCAAACCTTAAAAGATCAGTGATTGTATGCAAAATTTTCTAAGTGTGAGTTCTGGCTAAATGTTGTGACTTATATAGGACATTTTGTGTCAAGTGAAAGGATCATGGTGGATCCACAGAAGGTTACGGTGGTTAAGAAGTGGTCTAGACCCACAACTCCAACCGACATTTAGAGCTTCTTAGATTTATCCAATTATTATAGAAGGTTTGTGGAAAGTTTCTCTTCTATTGCTTCCCCATTTACTAAGTTGACTCAGAAGAAGGTGAAATTCTTGTGGTCTGATGCTTGTGATGGTAGTTTCCAGAAGCTGAAGGATATGTTGACTTTGGCTCCGGTCATGACTCTGCCGAGGGCACTGGTAGTTTTGTTATCTACTGTGATGCGTCCCAAGTAAGGATGGGTTGTGTGTTGATACAACATGGCAAGGTGGTTGCATATGCTTCTAGACAATTGAAAGTTCATGAGAAGAATCATCCGATTCATGATTTGGAAATTTTAGTTGTGGTGTTTGCATTAAAGATCTGGTGGCATTATTTATATGGGGTCCATATTTATATTTATTTTGATCAGTAATACCCCGTACTAGACTTAGCTCGATTCAGATCCTAATGCCTGCATAAGAGGATTAAAGCCTAAATATTTTGCTAAGTTTTGGGGACTTTTCCATTTTTAAGACCTCCTAACTTTGAGGATTTTTAAGTTGACCTTCCGAACTCTGAGATGATGGTTTTTGAGTTAATTCATGTTCAGGGGTGTAAGTAGCACGTCTTGGGGAAGTTTTGAATTTTTCAAACGAGGATTGGGTAACGTTTGGATTTTGATTCCAGAACCTCACCACGATAGTGGTGCGTCGTGGTGGGTATAGAAATAGGCACATCACTACATTACGGTGGCCTTTAAATCGGCATTCCAATTATGAATTTAATCTTCTGAGGGGCAGTTAGGTCTTTTCCCATCGACTGAATTCATAAAAACACAAAATTAAACTCCAGTTAGGGAATTATTTTCCCCCATTTTCCAATTTCCTCCCCAAAAGCAAACCCTAATCATCCCCCCAAAGTTCATAAATTCCATCATCTTCTCTTCAAGAAAAAACAAGAATTTAAGTTTGCTTATCCAAGAATTTTAAGAAAACTTTCTAGATCATCTTCAAGGCTTTGAAGGTCAAGAATTCTCCACCAAGTCAAGTCTATTAAGGTATTTGGGGTTATGAACTTAAAACTTGTTTTAAAGATTAGATTACATGATTTGCAATTAGGTTTCACACCCAAATTATCTTGTTTTGAGTTAATGGATTTATAAAGTGATTGAAGTATTGAAGTGCATATTTATTTTCATTTGTTTATGCTTTGACTTGATTCATATTATGGATTGAATTCATTATCTGGACTTGATATTGTTGAAAGATTTCAAGATGATTATTGAGAATGAAGCTTTATTGTAAAATTTTGAGAATTTAAGTACATATGCTCTAAACCCCAAGTATGAGTTTTGAGATTTCAATATGACTATGATCTTAAGTTTCTTTGATAATTTTATACCAAGACTTAAAGTAAAGATTGATATTTTGATCCTAAGCTAAGACATACCACATTTGTTCATCTTGATTTTGATTTAAAGAAAAGTGAAGCATACATGGTTTTCATTATACAAACCTTTTGCTATTTTAAGGTGCATTTCCTTAAAGTATGAGCATATAAGTAATATAGGAGTAGTATTTAGCACCCAGTTGGGTATGAGTCCAAGGTCGCATGCCCCAGAACTAGTGCCACCGTAGGATTAAGTCCTAATATGGGTTAAGTCAGTGATTACATAAGTTAAGGTTCTATTTTGATGGCAAGGTTAGAAAAGCTCTCCCCAACTTGGATAAGACGTTGGACTCCATGATAGCTCACATGATTTATGTTGGTTAGAAGAACCTTCCTAAGAAAGAGTAAAAGTAAAGATTTTAGAACTAAGTAGTACGACTCACAAAATCCTTGTACTTTATAACATATGTTCATTATTTTGCAGTCTGTGTTTTATTCAAGCCAGGGTGAGTCATTTATACATAGCATGCATTATTTGAAGTCCTATGAGTATATTGAGTTATTGTTTTACTTATGAATTCACCCCCACATGCTCAATACTTTACAAAGGTACTAATCCACATATACATCTATATGCTATATTGTTTCATAATGTAGGTTCTGGTGCTCAGTTCCAGCAGCATGATTGACTATGTGCATCTCCACCTACATCCAAACATTTGGGTGATCCCTCATAGTTCAAGGACCCATTTTATCAGACTTTGATATTGATGAAGTATTTCAGTTATTTGATTTCTATTAAGTGTGGTTCAGCTGGGGCTTGTCCCACTGGCTCTCTAGTTAGAAGTAGAGGCTTGTCTGACTATTTTCTTTTTTAGATTCAAAAGTGTTTGTTTTATTCAAGCTTCCAAAGTTTAAGACTTTCAGTCAAGATATTAATTCAGTTATCTTAATATTTCATATGTCAAGTTTTCCTTTATCATGAGTTTCAAGTTTGGAAGGCTTAAAGGGTTATCTTGGGACTACTCATAGTCTTGAGTACCGTGTGACATTAAGGGGTACTTTCATGGCATTACAAACTTGGTATTAGTGCCTAAGGTTTTAAAGAGTTCTAGGGAGTCAGACAAACCACGTTACGTAGAGTCTTGATCATGGATGTGAAGTGCACCACTTTTATGAGCAAGAGGATATCGAACAAGTTAGGAATCATCATTTCTTTCATGATCCATCATGCTTACAGTTGTCTCTATCTTCTTTAACTTGTGCTTTTGTATGCCAAAATATGCCTCCTCGCTGAGCCAATACACATAGAAGTGGTGACCAACCATCCCTGCCCACTGACCCTGTGAATGAAATGTGTCTGTAACGCCCTAAGATCCCATCCCGAGACATCACATAGTGCTTATTGACCCGAAGGACCACAAGCTAACCCTTTACTGATATCTGTACCTATACACTGCATAATATCTGAAATAAATACGAAAACTGTCCATAAAGTTCAATACATCTGCACATACTCAAAACTGAAAACTAAATACTAATACATCAATATCCATTTGAAAAGCCTCTAAACTTCCTGAACTGTGGAGTTGATGGGACATGTCCCCAATTAACTCTGTCAACTAAAAATATAAACAAAATTTGATGCAATAATAGTAAACTGAGATTCTTCCTCAAAAGAAGAGGACTCACTGCTACTGCTGCTGACTGGGACTGAACTGATAGGGATACTCTGGATCCTATGCCTCTGACCCTATGGTGTCAAATAAAACACCATAGCACAAATGCGTCAGTAAAAAAATGTACCGAGTATGTAGACGAGGTAAGGCTAAATACAAGGGCTTATGCATGAACATAACTTAACTGAATAATATGCAAGAGCTAGATTAACATACATAAAGAATCTGTAGTTACTGAACATACTGCTCATACTGTCACTGAGCATACTCAGAATAGCTCTGGTAACTGATGCTGAATATACTGAATTCTAAAATTTCTAGACATACTGAGACTACGAGTATCTAAAACTTTTGAAACTAATAGCAACCCTAGTTAATAAGTTGTCTCTGAATCTGCTAATAATAAGTATGATTGACTGAAACTGAGATTAACCCTATCTAGCAGGTAGTCTCTGAATCTATGGATAATAATACTACTTGATAAATGATTTTGAGATCTGATAACTGATTTTGAGATCGGCCTCTCTAGCAGCAGATCTTTGAATTTGAGGATAATCATACATGATGGCCTGTATCTAACAGCCTTGCATTCTGTACACTAAACTGAGCTCTTTCTTTAAGTGTGAGACTGATTCTGAAACTGAGACTGTGGGAAGTAGTTCCTTAACTGACATGCCCCTACTATCTCTTAGGGGTCCAACCTCTAACCCCGGTTGGGAGGGTATCAATACCGTGCCACGGGTAAAGACATTATCTTTTATGACCCTCATCTATCAGGTCCTCATATGAGAATAGTGGAGCCCTCATCTAACACTTCAAGCCACCTCATCTACCCTCATCTAGCAGGTATAATTTCTCTCATCCACCCTCATCTAATAGGTGTAATGTCTCAACCTACGCTAGCTACGTAGTTCTGGAGCACAAAGATCGTATCTAAGGATTACACCCTCCACTAGTTGGTGAGTCCTCACCCTTGAGCTCGCTCGGTGCTAGTTTCTACTTCCAACTAAAAGACATTAATCTGATTCTTAACTAAACTTAGATTGAGATGAATCTGATACTGATCATTTTTCTCAAAGATCTGACTGAATTACGCTGAGATTGCTTAGTTTCATATCTAACGGAAAGGATATCAAATCATGGTACCTGACTGACGATACAAAGATTACAGAGATAACTGAGATTACTGAGCTTTATTAAGCTTCACACTTATCTAAGGATATAGAGTTCTATAGCTCACTGAGTTCTGAGAATCATGGCTCGGTTGGAATTATCGAGAAACTGACACGGGCTCTAGACAACAACTCTATTTTTGAGTATAAATACGCCCAGGACACAATAATATCAAAGTGAAACCTAATCATTCTTGCATCATCACGATCATCCATTTATCAACACAGGCATTCATTCATCATCATAATCATTCATCCATTATCGCAATCATTCATTCATCGTCACCATCACTAATGCGTCATCACAATTATTAAAACATCTTCTCAAAGCAATTAGAAATCATAACATACTTTTCCCCTAAAAAAATCCTTAAAGTATTTCATCAAGCATTTTGGAAACATAAACCTCTATTTATCATCATAATCACAATAGGGTCACTTTAAGAATCTTGGGATAATAATCATATAATAACATAGGGGAAATATGCTATTAGATTGAACTCCATTCAACAAGGTTTTACCTCAACCATTTCATACCTATATCAGTCTTAACATGTGTTTGTATATCACATCGCTTAGGAGACTTCACACTATCATGTCGTAGCCTACTTGCTAATCACTTGACATGTGTTAAAAACTTAGCATATAACAAAGATCCCACAATTGGGGAATTTACAACCATCACATCTCTACTCACTCACTAGGGTCCTACAACAAACACTAGACATGCACAGGTTCGCACTTATTTGGGCATTCCCTACTAGCATGGAATAATTCATTCACTTAGACATTTTATCAAACACTAGGCATGCATAGACTAACTCATAATTTGGGGCTTCCTATTCAACATACTATCATGGCCCAAATGCTCCTCCTAAGATTTATCAAAACTATGGGAGACATGCTCCGCTTAATCAACCAATTCTATAGCTAAAAGTCATGAACACATCAACGACCATGACATATAACCATATTTTAAAAGTCATTAGATCAATATTTAACTACAATGCTTGATTTATAGTCTCGTAGACATTTTATCGAACACCTTACATGCACAATTTATGCATAGGAATAATAACCCAACTACTCATCATAAACAACCAAATTTACATGTTTCCAACCCGTATAATCTCATAGATTCATACAAACCACATAAATATTCCATCTTGGAAATCAATCAACATCATCAACGAGTACATAATACATTTACCACTCAAATACCACATACTAAGGACAAGGATTTATAATCTTGTACACGAACATAAATCACAACTCAATCATAGAAGGAATATATATTTTAACTCACAAGAATCATTAGAAATTCATAAACATGAAATCTTTAAGATTTAGAAAAGGGTTACTTGAGCTTCTTAAATAAAAGGGTCCCAATAATCAACATCTACATACCTTGGGGAAACTCTTAATTAAAATCCTTTGGAAGAATTCTTGATTTTTGCTCTTGATTGTCTCTAAATGTTTTGTGGAAGAAGAGAGAATTTTTTATTTTGAAACCCCTAGTTTTTGGGTGAAAGAAGAGAAAAAAAATGAGGCCTTCCACCCTTAAGTGGGTATTTATAGAGGTTGGGGAAAGAGTGAAAAATACCAAAATTCCCTTTAAAGAAAAAGAGTTGAAAACTACTGATCAGGGTCTGTGACGATCGATCTGACGGTCTGTCAGAGGGACTGATGGTCCACCATGTCATCCGTCACTCGAGTGCCAAAACTGGGACATTCTGCCTCGACGTGATGGTCGAAGTGATGGTCCATTAGGAATCTGATGGTCCACCAGATCGTTCATCACTCGAGGGTTAGGAATTGGCCATTCTATTTTGACCTGACGAACTACTTACCGGTCTGCCAACTTTTTAATGGTCCACTACTTTGGCTGTTACTCGGGGGCCAAAAATGAGATATTCTATTTTGTCCTGATGGGACACTTGATGTTCCACCAAGGACTTGGTGGTCCGCCAGGTCGACTGTCAAACCTGGGCAATTCCGATACCGTTTAGTAAATCGGCCATAACTCTCTTGTCTGATGTTGGATTTTGATGAAATTGGTATCTATGGAAAGCTCATTCAATGCTATAATGACAAAAAGTTGAAATTAAAGAAATACAACATGATTAAAAGTGTTTCATACTTGAGAAAATACTTTTGAAATTTTTAAACTCAAATTTTATCTTTACCAAAAATGCTCTAAGGCTCAGACTAGGAGAGAACTTTGCGGGGTATTACAGTGTCTCATATTGAATTTTGGGTTGCCTTTCAGGCGTCGGCCTAAGCTGTGAATGCCAATATTCAAGGCAACCAACAGGCGAAAGTCCCACTTCAGCAAAATAGTAATTTAGCTACAACCAAAATCCATGACTTTTTGAGGATGAATACACCTGAGTTCCATGGGTCAATGGTGGATGAGGATCCACAACTCTTCATTGATGAGGTGATAAAAATCACTAAAATTATGCATGTTACTGAGGAGGTGAGTGTATAATTAGCATTTATAGGCTGAAGGATGTTGCTTATGATTCACTCAGCTTTCTAAGTATGCTCCCGAGTTGGTGCTGACCCTAGATCTAGTATGAGTAGGTTTGTTACTCGAGTGTCTGATTTAGTATTCAAGGAGTATAGGACTGCCATGCTTATTGAGGATATAGATATTTCTAGGTTAATGACTCATGCTCAGCAGATTGAGGTAGAAAAATTAAAGAAAAGAGAGAAGAGAAATAAGAAGGCTAGCACTGGACAATTATAGTATGGTCTTCCAAGGTTTGGAGAGGGAAAATATTTGCATTTTCAGGGTCATTCATCTGTGTTAGCGCCATCTTTAGCTAGTGCCTCTGCACCCAGAACCAAGTAGGAGCAGCGGGGCAAGACTTTTATTTACAGGTCTCAGAATAGTGTGGGTGGAAGACCTAATTATTCAACATGAGAAAAGTATGGTAGAACCCATCCTAGTAAGTATTTGATGGGAAAAAAGGGTTGTTATGGGTATGGAAAGTTGGGCCACAGAATCAAGAAGTGTCTGTATGCTAAGCATGGAAGTAGGTATGTTTGTTCCCAGACTAAGGATACTAATGCACCATTCTACCAGGTGGAACAGTTCCTCCTCAGGGTGTATCATCCAGTACCGGCGGTGGTCAGTGCCAGAATAGGTTCTATGCTTTACCCTCCTAACAAGAGAAGGAGAGTTCACCAGATATTGTTACTATTATGCTTTGTGTCTTTCATCTTGATGTATATGTTTTATCAGACCTAGGATCAAATCTCTCTCATACGACTCCATTGGTTGCTATAAATTTAGGGATAGGTCCTAAAAATCTCTCCAAGCCCTTCTTAGTTTCCACCCCAGTAGGTGAGTCAGTTGTTACCAGGAAAGTCTATAAGAAGTATCCTATCACTTTCTTACATAAGATCATACTAGCAGACCTAATAGAGTTAGATATGGTAGATTTTGATTCTAGGCATGGATTGGCTCCATTTATGCTATGCATTAATAGATTGTCGCACCCATGTAATAAAGGATCAGTTTCCTTATAAGGCAGTTTTTGAGTGGGAAGGTAGTTTTGAATCTCTCAAGAATCATTTTATATCTTATCTTAAGGCTAAAACTTTGATATCAAAAGGGTACGTTTATCATTTAGTTCGGGTCAAAGATACTATCTAAAACTCTAATAGTTTAGTCAATTCATGTAGTCAATGAGTTTCTTAAGGTTTTTCCTAAAGATTTTCTAGGGGAACCTCCCAATAGAGAAATAGAATTCAGTTTTAATCTTCTTCCCAATACTTATCCCATCTCCATCCCTCCATGTCATATGGCTCCAACCAAGATTAAAGAGTTAAAAGAGAAGCTTAAAGACCTCTTAGATAATATTTTCATAAGGCCCAATGTCTCTTCATAGGGCACTCCAATCCTATTCGTACGTAAAAAAGATGGTTCTCTACGAATGTGCATCAACTACCGCCCGTTGAACAAAGTCAGATCAAGAAAAATATTCTCTTCCTAGTATTGATGACTTATTCGACCAGCTTCAGTATACAAGGTATTTCTCTAAGATAAATCTCAGATCTATCTATCATCAACTTAGAGTAAGAGAATGTGACATTCTAAAGATTGCTTTCAGAACTCGGCATGGTCGCTTTGAATTTTTAGTCATGTCCTTTAGACTAACGAATGCCCCAACAACCTTCATAGACTTGATGAACAAAGTGTTCAAGCAGTACTTGGACATATTTGTCATAGTCTTCATTGATGACGTCCTTGCCTGTTCTCGTAGTGAGAATGATCATACAGACCATCTCAGAATTATATTACACAATCTTATAGCCAATTAGTTGTTCGCCAAATTCAGTAAGTGTGAATTTTAGCTAAGATCAATAGCCTTCCTTGGCCATATTATTTTTAGTGATGGCATTAGAGTTGACCCTCAAAAGATAAAAGCAGTGAGAAACTAGCCCAGACCCATCTCTCCATTGGATATCAGGAGTTTCTTAGGTTTGGCTAGATATTACTAACTATTTATTAAATGATTTTCATCTATTTTATTCCCCATGTCTAGATTGACTTAGAAGAAAGTCAAGTTTCAGTGGTCAGATTCTTGTGAGAAGAGTTTTCAGGAGTTGAAGACTCGACTCACTTCATCCCCAGTTTTGATGCTACCAGATGGTTTAGATGGATTCATTGTTTACTATGATGTTCCAGAGTTGGTATGAGTTATGTTTTGATGCATAGAGGTAAGGTCATATCCTATGCCTCTAGATAGCTTAAACCTTATGACAAGAACTATCCTACCCATCATCTTAAGTTAGTTGTTGTTGTTTTTTACTTGATAATTTGGAGGAATTATAATTATGGGGTACATGTTGATGTGTTCATAGATCACAAAAGTTTGCAGTATGTGTTCTCATAGAGAGATTTAAATCTTCGTCATTGGTTAGAGTTATTAAAAGATTATGACATGAGTGTTTTACATCTATGCAAGGCCAATGTAGTGGCAGATGCCTTTAGTAGATTGTCTATAGGTAGTGTTTCTTATGTTAAGAATAAAAAAGAGAAGTTAGTCTGGGATGTTCATCAGCTCTCTAGATTAGGTGTTCAGTTGGTTAATTTAGCTAAGGTTAGCGTATGAGTTCAGAATAGTTCAGAATCTTCTTTGGTTTCCCAAGTGAAGGAGAAGCAATATAGGGATTCCATGTTGGTTAAGTTGAAGGAGTCAACAAGAGATCAAAAAGTAGATTTTTTCTCCTAAAAGGGAGATGGTGTGTTGCGATGCAAGGGTAGACTGTGTGTGACCTATGTTGATGGTTAAAGACAGTGAACTTTGGCAGAAGCACATGGTGTGCATTGCTCTGTACACCTAGGAGCCATCAAGATGTACTGTGATTTATGGGAAATCTATTGGTGAAGTGTCATGAAGAGGGATATTTCATAGTTTGTAGCTAAGTGTGCTAATTGTCAATAGGTTAAGAACCAAAGGCCTAGTAGCACTATGCAAGAGTTCAGCATTCCTACTTAGAAGTAGGAAGAGGTGAACATAGATTTTGTGATAGTGTTGCCCCATTTGCATTGTCAGCATAATTTGATTTGGGTTATTGTAGACAGAATGACCAAATCAACCTAGTTTTTGCCAGTTCATACTTCCTATGTAGTCGAGGATTATGCCAAGCTCTATCTTAGAGAGTTGTTCAGATCACATGGACTCCCATTTTCTATCATTTCCGATAGAGGTACTCAGTTTACCTATGACTTTTGGAAAGCTTTTCAGAAGGGTCTTGGTACCCAAGTTCATCTCAGTATAGATTTTTAATTCTCAGATGGATGGTCAGGAAGAGAGGACCATTCAGAACCTAGAGTATATGTTGAGAGTATGTTATTAACTTTAAGGGTGGTTGGAATGATTACTTATTGTTGATCGAGTTTGCATATAATAATAGTTATTACTCTAATATCCAAATGGCTTCATTTAAGGCATTCTATAGGAGGAGATGTAGATCTCCCATTGGTTGGTTTGAGGTAGGTGAGACTATATTGACCGAGCTTGATTTAGTATTTTATGTGATAGAGAAAGTTTAGCTAATCAGGGAGAGGCTTAAGACAACCCAAAGCTGACAAAAATCCTATACAGATATAAGAAGGAGAGATTTTAGAGTTTGAGGTTGGTGACATGGTTTATTTTAAAATCTATCCCATGAAGTGATTGAAGAGATTGGTAAAAAGGGTAAGCTTAATCACCGATATCTTAGTCCTTATAGAGTCTTGAGTCATTTTGGGAAGGTAGCGTATGAGCATGAGTTGCCTGCGGATTTGGCAACAGTGCATCCAGTGTTTCATGACTTCTTATTAAAGAAGTGTATTGGTTACCCACCTGTTATGGTCCCTTTATAAATCACAATTGTTTAGTATAGCCTTTCTTACGAAGAAATCCCAGTTGAGATCCTTGATCGCCAAATTCGAAAACTAAGGAACCAAAAAGTTTCCTTAGTTAAAGTTTTTTGGCCGAATCAGTTTGTTGATGGAGCCACTTGGGAAGCAGAAGCAGATATGCGAACCAAGTACCCTCATCTTTTCTCCATAAGTTTAGACTCAACTTAAGGTAATATTTTTCCTTAGATTATCTCTTTTCAATTCTCAGTCCCAGCTTTATATAATCATCTTCATGCCATTTCATGTATTCACAAATAAGTTCAGTCATGAAATCATGTTTTCAGTTATGCAAGTTTAGTATGTAATCTCAGCTCCTCAGTATTCTCAGCTTAACTAATCTCATTTGAGGACGAATGTTCCCAAGGGGGATATATTGTAATACCCCATACTAGACTTAGCTTGGTTCAGCTCCTAGTGCCTGCATAAGGGACTTAAAGCCTGAGAATTTATCTAACTGTTGGGGACTTAGCCATTTTTAAGACCTCCTAACTTTTTGAATTTTTAAGTTGACCTTCCGGACTCCGAGATGATGGTTTTTGAGTTAATTCATATTCAGGGGTGTAAGTAGCATATCTTGGGGAAGTTTTATATATTTTGGACGAGGATTGGTTCGCATTTGGATTTGATTCCAGAACCTCATCGTGATAATGGTGTGTCAGGGTAGGTCTAGTTATGGGCACATTACTGTATCATGGTGGCCTTCAAATCGGCATTCTAATTACGAATTTGATCTTCTGAGGGTTTAGGTATTTTCCCATTGACCTAATTCATAGAAACACAAATTTAAACTCTAGGTAGGACATTATTTGCCCCCATTCTCCAATTTCCTACTCAAAAGAAAACCCTAAGCACCCCCCAGTTTATCCATTCCATCATCTTTTCTTCAAGAAAAACCAAGAATTTAAGTTCCCTAATCTAAGAATTTCAAAAAGCTTTCAAGATCATCTCCAAGGCTTTTAAGGTCAAGAATTCTCCACCAAGTCAAGTCAATTAAGGTATATGGGGTTATGAACAAGGATACTCTTTCTTCCTTGTTCCCAAAACTTCTTTTAATGATAAGATTACATGATTTGCAATTAGGGTTCATACCGAAATTATCTTGTTTTGAGTTTGTGGATTTATAATGTGATTGAAGTATTAAAGTGCATATTTATTCTCATTTATTTAATCTTTAACTTGAAGATTCATATTATGGATTGAATTTCATTATCTTGACTTGATATTGTTGAAATATTTTAAGATGATTATTGAGAATGAAGCTTTATTGTGAAATTCCAAGAATTTAAGTACATATGCTCTAAACGCCAAGTATGAGTTTTGAGATTTCAAGAAGACTATGATCATAAGTTTCTTTGATAATTTTATACCAAGACTTAAAGTAAAGATTGATCTTTTGATCCAAATCTAATACATGGAATCCACATTTGTTCATCTTGATTTTGATTTAAAGCAAATAAAAACATATATGGTTTTCATTATACAAACCTTGTGCTATTTTAAAGTGGATTTCCTAAAAGTGTGAGCATATAAGTAATATGGGAGTAGTATTTAGCACCCATTTGGGTATGAGTCCAAGGTCGCATGCCTCAGAACTATATTTCATCATAGGTTTAAGTCCCAATAAGGGTTAAGTTAGTGATCACTTAATTTAAGTTTCTATCCCGATGGTAACGGTAGAACAACTCTCCCCAACGTGGGTAAGACGATGGACTCTATAATAGATCACATGGTTTATGTCTGTTAGAATAACCTCTCTAAGAAAGAATAAAAGTAAAGCATTTAGAACTAAGTATTACGACTCACAAAATCCTTATGCTTTATTACTTATGTTCATTATTTTGCAATATATGTTTTATTCAAGCCAATGTGAGTCATTTATACTTAGCATGCATTATTTGAAGTTTTATGAGTATATTGAGTTATTGTTTGAAGGTCTATGAGTATATTGAGCTATTGTTTTACTTATACATTCACCCCCATATGCTTAGCATATTCTAGAAGTACTGATCCACATATACGTCTATGGGTTATATTATTTCATAATGTAGGTTCTGTGCTCAGTTCTAGTAATATGATTGACTATGGGCATCTCCACCTACCTCCCAATGTTTGGGTGAGTCCTCATAGTTTGAGGACTCAATTTATCAAACTTTGATGCTGATAAAATATTTTAGTCATTTGATTTCTGTTAAGTTCGGGTCAGCCGGGGCTTATCCCAGTGGCTCTCAAGTTTGAAGTAGAGGCTTGTCCGACTATTTTCTATTTTAGATTCAAAAATGTTTGTTTTTTCATGATTCCCAAGTTTAAGACTTTCATTCAAGATATTAATTTAGTTATCTAATATTTCATATGTCAAGTTTAACTTTATCATGAGTTTCATGTTTACAAGGCTTAAAAAGTTGTCTTGGGACTACTTATAGTCTTGAGCACCATGTGACGTCTAGAGGGTACTTCTAAGGAGTTACATGATCATAAGATCCTATAATACGTGTTCACTCAAAAATAAATTAAATCTCATGCAAATGAGATAGCTCGAGTTGCTCAAGACTATGACATGAGTGTTTACTATCATACAGGTAAAGCTATCTTGGTTTTTGATTATCTTAGTAAGTTGTCCATGGGAAGATTATTTAATGTGGACGAAGATAAGGGGGATTTGGTGAAGGATATTCACCATTTGTCTAATATCAAAGTTCATCATTTGGACTCCAAAAATAGTGGTGTGATTATTCAAGAGGTGGAAAAGTCATCTCTTGGTACTGAGGTAAAGGAGAAGCATATGTTGGATCCTATCTTGATATAAATCAAGGATGATATAGGTAGGAAGAAGGTGATGATTTTTGAGATTATTGGTAATAGTATCTTGAAATACCGAGGAAGATTATGTGTTCTCTATGTTGATGGGTTGTGAAGATAAATTTTACCAAGCTCATAAGCTGCATTATACTATTCATCCTAGTTCGACAAAAATGTATCATAATATTAAGGATATTTATTGGTAGAATAAAATAAAGTGGTAGCTGGCTATTTTATGGCTAAGTGCATGGTGTGTCAGTAAGTGCAGGTAGTGCACTTGAGGCCCGATGGGTTGAATCAAGAGATTGAGCTGCCGATGTGGAAATAGGAGATAATTAATATGGATTTTGTTATAGGTCTTCCATGGTCTCGCAAGTATTTAATTTGATTTGGGTCATCGTGGATGGGATGACTAAGTATGTTTAATTCTTTCCAGTGAGTACTAATTACTCTTTTGAGCATTATGACAAGTTGTCCATTGGGGAGATCATGAATTTGTATGGTACTCTAGTCTCTATCATATCTTATCAGGGTACCAAATTCTTATCTTACTTTTGGAGGTCGTTCCAGCAAGTAGGGACTAAGGTATCCCTTAGTACCACTTTTTACTTGCAGATGGATGGGCAAGAGAAAAGGATAATCCATGTGTTAGAAAATTTGATTCGGGCTTGTGTGTTTGATTTTTGTGGTAGTTGCGTTGGCCACTTATTTCTCATAGAATTTTCTTACAACAACAGTTATCACTCTAGCATTGGTATGGCTCCGTTTGAGGCTTTATATGGAAGTAGGCGTAGGTATCCTATTAGATGGTTTAAGGTTGGTGAGAATAAGTTATTTTACCCTGATTTGGTTTACCAAGTCATGAGGAAGGTGAAGGTGATTCGACATAGAATTAAGGCTGCCAAGAGTACAACATGGATGTAAGGCAAAGGGAGTTAGAGTTCAGTATTGGTGATTGGGTATTCTTATAGGTGTCTCCCATGAAGTGAGTGATGCGGTTTGGCAAGAAAAAGAAGATTAGTCCCCGTTATGTTGGCCCATACTTGGTTTTGAAGAGGGTGGTAATATTGCATACGAATTAGAGTTGCCTTCCAGATTAAGCTCCATTCATCCAGTGTTTCATGTTTTGATGTTAAGAAAGTGTATGGGTGATCCTTTAATAGTTGTTCATTTAGAAGAGGTGGGTATTTCAGATTCTTTGTCTTATGAGGAAGTCCCGATTGATATTATCGATCGGCAAGTCCATCGGTTGTGGACTAATAATATTGTACCGATAAAGGTTCTTCGGAAGAACCAAAAAGCTGAAGAAGCTATGTGGGAAGTCGAGGAGGACATGAAGTCTAAGTATACATTCTTGTTCCCCATTCTAAATAATCTTGCTTGAGGTATGCATATTTCTTAACATCTTTGTTTTCAATTTTGTTAAAGGTAAGTGTAATTGTGTGTAAAGTCAAATCGTGCTAATAAGTGCCTTGTCCTTTTATTCCAGGATGAATGATCCTATGGGGGTGGAGAGAGGGAGGATTGTAATGCCCTGGGTTTTTGGTCCTTGAAAATTTTCTAAAACTTTATCCTCACTATCTTAAATATGACTCACCCTATGAGTCATAGGGTGTCTTGATAGATCAGGTGACCCTAGTTGTAAGGTGTCCAGTGAATGATGCTTGAGTTATGGTCCTGAGTACGACATAGGGATATGATTCATAGGGAGACTTTACGGGTCATAGGGACCCAATCATAACCAAATCAGTAATTAAGTAGCTAAGTATTACTCTGACTACGAGTAAATCACTATGAGCCATAAGGACTAGTTATGAGTCATTGGGTGTAAATCGTAGGATGTCCAGTGTTTACCTAATTTGGTTCTATGTTGACTACGAATCGACCCTATGAGTCGTAGGGTCCCATTATGAGTGGTACTAGTTGAGCCGTAGGGTCAATAGTTTATGGGTGTCCTGCGAACTCCCTTGGCTACGACTCATGGTGAAGAGTCGTAATGAGTCTATATGAATCGTATAGTGATCTTTAGTCATTAATGATTAAATTTTATTTTTTTAATTTGAGGGCAGTTTGGACAATTTTCTCCTTGCCCAAGTAAAACCCCACGTCCATAAAGCACTTAAGGGGGTTATATTTAATCCTTAACATACTCAAACACTTCAAAGGCTCTCTTAAATTCTCTCAAGTAGCCATACTTAGGGTTTATAAGAAGTAGATCATCCAAGGGCTCAAGGGTTGAATTCCTTCCATGAAACTTAGTATTTTAGGGTTGTCACTCTTCCCAAATTTTTAATTTGATAAAAAAGAATATGTTTTAAAGTGTTGTTCATGAGTTATTGATGTTGATTTTGAAAACATATGTTGATGGTATTGTATAACTATTGTTTATTTGATGTTTCATGTTTGTCCCTACATGGGTTATGTTTAAATGGTAGTTTTAAAGTCAATTTGATGCATGGGAATGGTGAACGAATTAGGGATTGTGATTTCCCAAACTTGTGACTTTTAAAGTGGTTATGACCCCATCCCCATATTGTGAAATTGGTTTCTGGTTGTAAAAAATATGGGAATTTGAACTGTTCTTGTACTATGCATAATGATTTTGAATTAAACCTTATGGGGTTATGTAATTCCCCAAACTAATGTGTTATTGAACCAAGGGGGTTGTGAATTCCCCCAAAAGAAGATAATTGGTATGGCATGTTGATGTTACCTTGCAAGTGTAGTTGGTATGATGATACCAACAATGTATGCCTAATGTGCAATGTGGTTTAATGAATGGGAACATGCGATACTTGTTTTAAATGGGATTTAATACAAGTTGTGCAGCTGAGTTATGAAAGTAAAGGTCTCGAGGGACATACACTGGAAATCTTAGTTGCTGACGTGGGGGTCTATATGACTGGGAGGTATGAGTCCCCTTTAATATTGTCATCATATGATTGGGAGGTTCAAGTCCCCTATGTCTTATTACATAATTTGGTGCTCGTGTCACCTTGACATGCCAGGAGGTTCGAGTCCCCGATAGTGCATATGTATACCCTCTGGTTTATCCGACCACAGATATTGAGGCCCTACCAGTTGAGAGAGAGCTGGGGCCATATAGCCTGTGGGTGCCTTTGTATGTTATAACGGTTGAGCTACACAATCCAGGGTAAAATTATAAAGTGCATGTTAAGCCTTTTTCCCTATCCCGACATATGATATATATATATATATATATATATATATATAAATGTATGTATGCATATACATTGATTATGGGCATTGGATTTGAATAATTTAAAACTATTGATCATGGCATTATGTTATAATTCTCCTTAAATTTTATGCTAGCGCTCCAACCGCTAACCATCTTTGGATGTTGTATCCCCATGCGATGCTGGAACTGGTCATACTTCTACTTCTCATGCTTAGTAATTAGGATTCATCATCAGTTTGTGAGTTGACATTAAAGTATTGAGCTTCCATACTTAGGAAGTTTATATTTTATGTTTTGGTCTCTTATGTCTCAGACTTGTTAGACTTATTTTTGGCTATAGTCGAGGGCATGTCCCGGCACTTTATTGATATTTAGTCTTTATTTTTTGTTAGAAAGCTTTTTTTGGGTTATTGAGGACTAGATGATGTCGGTCGGTTGTTTTGGCCGACTATTGGTTATTGATCATAAAAGTATCTTTTATTCTATAAATTTATCTTATTATATGTTCGGAATTTATCTGACATCAAGGTTATCGTGTTTTGGGTATGGTACAAAGGGATTGTCTCCGGTCCATGTGGGACTTGAGATGCCCCTCACGGCCAGGTCCTGGATTAGGTCATGATAATTATTGACTTTATGATTGGGTTGCCTCATATTTCTCGTGGTGCTGATAGTGTTTGGTTCATCATGGATCAATTAGCCAAATCCTCTCATTTCTTTCATGTACAGTTTTATTTTAGTGCTAAGAGGTTGGCTCGTAGTCTTCATGATATACCAATGTCTATCATCTCAGATTAAGGTGCACTGGTCACATCTCACTTTTGGAAAGCTTTTTAGAGGAGTTGTGTACCTTGGTTGATCTTAGTATAGAATTTTACCACAAACCAATGGTCAGTAAAAGCAGACTATTTAGTTCTTGAGGGATATGCTCTACTCTTTGTTATAGACTTTGGAGGTCAGTTGGAGAATCATCTAGCTCTTGTAGAGTTTGCGTATAATAATAGCTACCATTCCAGTATTGAGATGGATCCCTTCGACGTTTTATATAGTAGGCATTATCGCTATCCAGGTTGTTGGTTTGAGTTTTTGAGCTTAAACGTCGAGATACAGACTTTCTTTGCGAGTCTTTGGATATAGTTTGGGTCATTCGAGATAGACTTTGACTGGTACAAAATAGTCAAAACTGCTATACAGATTATAGACTTTATGCCTTGAGATTTGGTGTTGGTGATCGAGTCTTCCTTCTTGTTTCACCCATGAAGGGCATGATAAGGTTTGGGAAGAGGGGAAAACTTAGCCCAAGGTAATATTGGACAATTTGAGATTCTTTGGACTATTTGGGATATGACATATAAGTTAGCATTGCCCCTAGAGTTATCAGCTGTTTATCTAGTTTTTCATGTTTTCATACTTCGGCATTACATTTTAAATGAGTCTAATGTCATTTGGTGGGATTCAGTGAAGTTAGCTGAGAGGTTGTCTTTGGTATAAAGCCCATCTCCATTCTAGCTAGGGATGTTAAATGATTGCATTCTAGAGATATTCTGGTGGTTAAGATCTATTGGAGACATTGACCTGTAGATGAGGCTACTTGGGAGGCCGAGTCTGATATGTGTGGTAGTTATTTCCAACTTTTTGATGATTCAGGTGTTTCCCTTGTTTTTAGTTCGAGAACGAACTAGATTTTTAATGGTGGATAATGTAATGACTTTATTTTTGTGAATTATTGATTTTTATGTGATTTAATCATTTTACCCCCACCATGTGGTTACTTTGTGGTATTTCTAGAGTATGGGAATGATTGGCATAGTTTCCAATGTATTTTGGTGTGTATTGTATGAGTTTATGGTTTTTGGAGGTTAAAAAGACTTTATAGTTGACTTTGATCAACATTTGTTATTTTGTATGTCGGATGGCAAAATGAACTGTGCCAATAGACCCAGAACATAAATTCTTGTTTGGTAACATGGTTGTCATTGTTTTGCGGCTTTTATCTCATTTTCACCCTCGATTTAGAAAGTTGTAAAATTAGGTCTCGGGGGTCAACTTTTTGAAAATGACATTTCCTCAAAAATTTGATATCACCATTGTGTTCATAGCATCGAATTTAGTCTAGTAGCATATCTCATTTACATTTTAGGGGTTTTGAACTAATCTCGTGGGCACCACCAAAAACTTGGAAAAATTCCAAATTAGCTGGGGTTTGGAGACTTGAGCTTTGGGGTTGAGTTTTTCTGCGATTTCTTCCATCTTCAATCTTGGGTATGATCCAAACTCTTATTTTAATCATCTTTCCTCGACTCTTATCATCTAAAACTTGTTAAATCACAATTTAAAAATGGAATTTTGAGATTTTGGCCCGAAAAACCTAAATTAGTATTTCATTGATTTAAACCCCAATTTGTTTTCACTTGAGTATTCTTCTAGGGGTTCCTTTGATCATGGGTAATATATTTTTGAACTAAAATCCTGGTTTTACCCTTGTTTTGTCTGAAAATTCATTTCAGGGGCCCGTTTTGACTCTGATCTTAAAATAGACTATATAGGTATCATTGACTTTCTTTTGATGCGTAAATTATATATTTGCATATTTTATTTAATTTCGAGTTTGTTCGTGAGGGGAAGACTCTATGTTGAAGGCTTTTAGACTAATTTTCTTCATTCGAGGTAAGTTATAGCTTTACTTTCTTCAGACTGGGTTTGTAGTCAATACTGATATAAAAGCAAGTTATAAGTATGGGAATTAATCATGAAAATGGCTTTATTATTGTTTTGTGCCTGTGTGGGGGCCCATATTGTTGTTATTAAGTGGTTTTGAGACATTATTTTTTATGGGTGACCATGTAGGGTCTTATATGATATTGTTGACCTAGTATTTATATAAATGATTATTTTATTCTTTGTAGAAATTATATAAGTTGATATTTATGCGGTATTAATTCCATATTATTGTATATCTTACTCTACTGGTACATAGATTATGTTGGATCTTGTTTGGTTCGTATGTTGAGTGGATTTTTGGCTAACCTACTTGGTATACTTGTTGGATTTGAAATACCCATTCTGGTTGGTTATGAGCATTACATCCTTATATCATATACCTTCATGAGATATTGGTACTAACATGAAAATATTAGTTTTTCTAACAAAAAATGTGACATGTTTAAAAATCCTTTGCCCAAGAACATATGCCGAAGAGGAGTTATGGATATTGGATGGATATTGGTATTGGTTATTGGATTGTATATGCGTTGAGAACCCCCCATGGGTCTATAATACCCCATACTATTCTTAGCTAAGTTCAGCTTCTAGTTGTATGCATAAAGGGCTTAAGACCTATTCACTAAGTGTAGCTTAGTTCAGCTTCTAGTTGCACGCATAAAGGGCTTAAGGCCTGAAAAATTCACCAAGTGTTTGGGACTTAGTCAATTTTAAGGCCTCTAAACTTTGAGGATTTTTAATTTGGTCTTCCTGACCCCAAGATGTTGTTTTTTGAGTTAATTCATGTTAAGGGGTGTAAAGAGCACGTCTAAAAAAGTTTCAGATTTTTTGGACAAAGTTTGGGTCATCGCGATAAGCCCGTGTCGCGGTATTATTCCCGTTGTCATGCAGACCGCGTTGCGGTTAGGGAAATGAACAACTGTGATAGGACCACGTCATGGCCTGTCGCATCTAGTTTCAAATTTAAATGCCCGAAGGGCAATTGAGTCTTTTCCCCCTCAACCTAATAGTTCATAACATGACTTGAGCATCAATTAGGGAATAATTTTGCCCTTATTCTCCTATTTTCCTCCCAAGAAAGCAATTCCCTTTTCCCAAGAACACAAATTCAATTCCTTTTTCCCAAAGAAATCAAGAATTCAAGTTCCCCAAGTTCAAGAACATTCAACAAAGCACTATGATTGGTGTTTCTCTTTCAAGTTAGATGTTTAAGGTATGTGGGGTGTTCATCCATTGGTTCCTTTCACCCATAGATCCCCATAACCCTCTTTTTGATTAACTATTGAATTTTATGATCACTATTGTATTCTGTATTGCTTAAGATGGGTTTAATTCATGTTTCCATGGTAATTTAAATGCAATTCAGTCCATGTATGATTCCATGCAAGAATTTTAATTCCTCATCCTATGAATTTCAATTTCAATGTTTTAGCCAAGTGAACATCATGTTGTCGAATTCTCATGTTTAAAATACTCCCATGTACAAGTCCATGCTTTTCACATGTTAGATGAAATGCCCATATTTTTGAGTTGAACCATGATTCAATATCACAGTTTAAGTTTAAATGTCATGTTTTAATAATAATTCAGTATTGATGGGTTATGAATACCCGATATAAACGTGTTTTACATTATTTTCAGATTTTCAAGTATAATATTGATACACCATGAATATTCCTATTTACTCAGTTATTATGATTAGAATGAGCCTTATCAGAAATAATATTCAGTTAAACTTAGTTTAGCTCAGTACCAGTGTTAGTTCAGTTGAGAGTAGGAATTAGCACCGAGCAAACCTAGGGCTGGGGGCTCACCCGCCAGTTAGGACCGGGTCCTTAGTAGCAGTCCCTAAGTTCAGAACTACATAGCCAATGTAAGACTATAATATTTCACCCACTAGTTTAGGACTGCCATTCTCTTAGGGGTCACCTACCAATTTAGGACTGACTCCCTAGTCCTTTAGGACTTCAGATTAGTGGATCCACATAGCCAGTGTTAGTACCCGTGGCTCGATTCTAACACCCTTCCAACTGGGGTTATAGGATGGACCCTAATTAGCTCAGATTAGGGCATATCGGTTACATGATACCTCTCACGGTCTAAGTACAGTATTCATTGTATATTCAGTTCATGTTTTCTTAACCAAAGCATACAGATTTACAGTTACTTAGTTATACAAATTTAAGATTATTTTAGAAATATGTATATGCTTGCTCTTTCATTCTCAGATATCACAATTTTCATACATTCATGCTCAGTTATTTCATGCTGTTTAGTTAGTCCTTATCTAATGTGCACAGTACCTCATGCATTTCATCCAGACCTTATCTGATATACCAGTACATTTAAAATACTGATCGCATAATCTTCTTTCTGCTATGATGTCATATTATAGGTTTGGAGGATCAGTTTCCCAATCATAGTTTGACAACCAGTATTATTCATCAGCAGTAGTGGTGAGTCCTCATTCATCAAGGACATGATTGCTTAGTACAGTTATTTCAGTAGTTCTTTATATTCAGTCAGACGGAGTTAGTTGGGGTCTTGTCTTATCAACTCCTCAGTCAGTTAGAGGCTTTTCAGACAAACATTTAGACAGCCAATCAGTTACTTTTAGTTTTAACAGTTATCTCAGACAAGATAGTATTCCTTATTTTAGTATTTAAATTTTTAGTTGTTTATTAGCTTATTTTCCACATATGTTCTATCAGTGCCATTTTATTCAATGCTCATAGCAGGTACCAACTCATGGGTTAGCTTGTAGTCACTTCTGATCGTAAGAACGTTATCAAGGCTAGGGGTAGCAACGGGTCGTTACAAAATTTGGTATCAGAGCTAAAGGTTTTACAGTTTCCTAGGGTATCTAAAAGACACGTTAAGGAGAGTCTAGTGTATGGATGTGAAACACGCCATACTTATGGACTAGAGGCTACGAAATATTTTAGGAAAATATTCCCTTATTTCAATATTCTTGTCGTGAAGAAGAGCATGAGCTCTATTTAAACTTTCTTTCTGACTCATCCTTCATTTTGTTTACAACCTATGCCTCCTAAAAGAAAAAAAGAAAGAAGAGATGTGGATCAGCCTTTACCTCTTCCTATTTAGGAAGAGTCCCTGATTGATCATATCTCTCACGCCGAGTTTAGAGTTGTTTTCACTACCTTATCTCTTTCAGTAGCGGCTTAGAACAACTAGTGATTTTTCCCCAGCCTCCTAGTGGCAAATACAGCTGCAGCTAGGATTTGGGATTTCACCCGAATGAATCCCCCTTCATTTTTAGGATCCATGTCTGAAGAAGATCTGTAGGAATTTCATGATATTTTTAAGAAGGTGACTAATATCATGGGTGTTACCTCAAGTAAGAGTGTAGTTTTGGTTGCATATAAGTTTTAGGATGTAGCTCACACTCGGTTTAAGTAATGGAAGGAAGAATGTGGTGTTGATGCAAGGCCTGTTGAGTGGGAGGAGTTTTCCATGGCTTTCTTTGATAGATTATTTCCATTAAATTTAAAAAAAGCGTAGGTATATGAGTTCATCAATTTGAAGCAAGGTAATATGAGTGTGAAGGAATACTCGCTTAAGTTCACTCAGTTGGCGAGGTATGCTCTTAATGTGGTTACAGACAATAGGTCTAGAGTAAGTAAGTTCATGTCTGCTGTAGTTGATAGTGTAGTTATGGAGTGTAGGACTACCATGTTGATTAAGGAGATGGACTTATCTAGACTTATGGTTTATGCTTAGAATATTGAAGAAGAAAAGCTTCAGGAGAAAGAGAGAGAGAATAAGAGGGCCAGAACAGGTAGTTTTAACTTTTCTCAGCCAAGGTCAAAAGGTGGTAACTATTCTCAGTTCCATTTGAAGTTCTCAGCCCAACTCCATCTTCAGCTAGTGCGCCAGTGCCTAAGTTCAGGTAAGATAGTTGGGATATGGCCCCAAGCTCTAAGTCCCAAGTTAGTGTGAACAGTGGTCATACTAATCTGCTTTGCAAAAAATAGGTAGGATCACCAGGGTATGTGTAAGGCTAGTAGTGATGTGTGTTTCGAATGTGGCAAGCCAGGCCATAAGGTCAGGGAGTGTCCAGTAGTTGGTCATAGAAAAAAGGATCTACACTTACAGGGCCAGTCCAATATGTCATCAGTTCTAGTAGGTTGCCCGGCTCAAAAGGGTGCCACCTTCAACGCAACCAGTGGGCATGCCAGAATAGGTTGCATGCACTTTAAACCCTTCATTATCAAGAAAGTTCTCCTAATGTAGTTACGGGTACATTACAAGTTTTTCATCTTCATGTTTATGTTTTATTAGACCCTGGATGTTCACTTTCTTTTGCAACTCCCTATATAGCAGCCAATTTTAGTGTCAGTCCCAAATTTTTAGCATAACCTTTCTCAGTGTCTACCCCAGGTGGTAGATCTATCATAGCTAGAAGGGTATACAGAAATTTCCCCATTACACAGTATCTCAGAAGGTTACCTCAATTGATCTTGTGGAGTTAAAGATAACTGATTTTGATGTCATTCTTAGTATAGATTGACTCCGCTCATGTTATGCTCAGTTAATTGCAGAAATTGAGTCATTTAGTTTAAGTTTCCCAATGAACCAGTCATTGAATGGAGGGGTAGTACTTCAGT
Source organism: Capsicum annuum (assembly GCF_002878395.1). Lineage (NCBI taxonomy): Eukaryota > Viridiplantae > Streptophyta > Magnoliopsida > Solanales > Solanaceae > Capsicum > Capsicum annuum. Next base: position 53,387,420 of record NC_061117.1, read on the forward strand.
GCTTAGGGGTCAGATTATTTCTTACCTAGACAAGAAAAATGATATCTAAAGGGTGCATATACCATCTTTTACTGAGTCAAAGACTCTAGTTTTGAGACTCCAAGTCTTGAGTCAGTTTCAAAAGTAAGGAAATTTCTCGATGTGTTTCCTGAAGACCTTCTCGAAGTTTTTCCTGAAAGGAAAATTAACTTCGGAATAGATCTTCTTCCAGGTACCCAGCCTATCTCTATTCTACCCTAAAGAACGACTCCAGTTGAGTGATAATGCTCAAACTACACCTCTTATGTGAGAATATAAGCGATCATTGTCAATATATAACCCAACTAGGTTGGGGTCAAATCCCACAGGGAATATGGTGTGAATCTGAGTTGTATGCGAGTTAATCAACTGCTAGTTAGTAGTTTCCTGTAAATTGGGGGTTATGAGAATTTAGTAAATAATTGTTGGTCACTTTAGTTTCAGTGTTTGTAATCAATAGTTTATGGAAAACCAGAATTATGTTCATTATGGGTTTTGGTACTTGACAGATGCTAATAGTGATTCAAGATTCTCACGATAGGTAGGAACAACAGATTGTCTTTATCGAATTTATGCCTAAATGTCCATCGACCTACTTAAGCATTTAATTACCTAATTCTCTCGGACTTAGGGAATTTATATTCACTGACCAGACTTCACCTTAGGTTAATTAACCCTGTTACAGCGTCAATTATTAAATGAAAGGTTGGTAGCTTCCAAGTCCTTGTCAATAATTCACTTCCTACTATCATTTATTTCTTATCTCAAGCAAATCAAAGTAGGTGCTATCTATCGTTTGCAACCAATAGACAGTAATTAAAACCTCGGAATTATCAAGGTTTCCTATTACCATTAGAATCTTGAACACTTAGCAACTTACCAAGACCTAACCCATAGATCCTATAATTCGAGTTAAAGAGATTTAGCCACTCATAATGTAATAATCGGTACAACCAGTTGGATTCATAATTTGAAAGATTAACTTAAAGCAAGATGAATAGCAACAAGTGTTTCTCAGATTAGATCAAAGTAGAAATCCCAAAATATTGATGATAATCTCTTCAAAGTTAATTGTTTTGTTCAAGCCAAGAAACTAGAGAGAAAATAACAAAATACGTGCGTTCCAAAATAGGTTCCGAATCCTTCTTATAAAACCCTAAACTATGCTTTAAATGCTTCCGCCTAATTATGGAAACAAAATCACAAAGTTCAGTGTTCTTCTCGGATTAGGTGACGAAATGCGTGACACCTTATCAGGAGGCTGATGACTTATCACGGATGTTGTCATCTCCTCTTTAATTTTGACAATTTTTGCTTAAGGCTGATGGTGAATCCTGATGGCTTATCAAAACTATGACGACATATCAAAAAATGTCGTCACTTCTCTACCTCAGCTTCCATGTTCTGTCTAAGGCTGATGGCGACTCTGATGGCTTATCACAAGGATGACGGCTTATCACATGTCATCGTCACTTTTCCCAACTGAATCCCATTCTCTGTTTCAGGCTGACGTAAAGCTAATAACCTATCTGAGTGTTGACGACTTATCAGGAATGTCTTCAGCCACACTTCTATTCTATTTGCTTTAGATTTCAACTTTTTTACTTCCATCATTTTCTCTTGCCTCTTGACTTTCACTACAAAATCAAAGATAAAACAATCAAAAACGACAAAAGTTGCTTAAGACTTTGCAATTATTCTTAGTTAAAATCCTCAAATATGTTAGCATCTACTCACACATTAACACCCTAAACTTAAAACAATTGCTTGTCCTGAAGAAACTAAAACACAACCAAGAGGATACAAAGTACATTTGGTAGTCAATCATCTATATTATCTCAAAACCATCTTTACCTTCTCCAAGGTCAATTAATTCCAAATCAACTGTGTATGCTACTGAAGAACAACAATGGTACACACAGGAATCAAGACATGGCATCAATTCAGCAACAACCATGCATTATCAAGCTTACACTATCCAAACAATTTAGCAACTAGCAACATAACCAGTGTGCCCTCACTACAAAGAAGTCCCACTTTACTTATATCAGAAATTACATATGTAACCATGGGGACAATCACCATAAACTCAATCTCAGAATGAAGTTCCAATCAATGTATGCCTAATACCATAGGCTTGCCCTTATTTTCATTACCAAGACTTTCAGACAGGTCAACTAGGATCACTATAGGTCTTCTCTTTGGCTTGTAATATAGGCTAGAGGCTGGTATGATACTTGATGATATTTAAAGTGACTAAGCCTCCTTAACACTACACTAGCTTCTGGGTTTCACTCATTTACCTTTTTCTACTCTTCTGTTTTCTTGATCACACTTATTCGGGATGGCTGCAATTCTTTTCTACAATCACTTTTTCTTCACAACTTTTCTTTTCTTGCTCTTTTCCACCGTACCCAGCTTTTTATTTTTTTCTTTTACTCTACCTTTATTTATACTCATTTTACATCATGCACCCCTATGATAGCCATCCTTAACTTAGGCCATTTGCCTAAGTCAAGGTGCATAGTGTCCAAGGAGGACCAGGGCCAAAATAGGTTTATTTGATATAAAACTGGGACGGTGATAGGTATCATAAAAATAAATAGGCTATTCAAGCTCAAAATAGGGATCAAGGGATATTATGAATACAGGGAGGGTTATTTAGGCTAAAGTGGGCTAATATCAAAACGGCCTATGATCCTTTCCTAACCCCTATCCTTCAACCTAGGTAAGACTAACCGGGCAAGTTTTGAATCCAACATACAAAGGGAACTAAGTAAAATCCCACACGTACATGGCACACAAGTATAATACAAGTTACTACTTATCCGATTCATGCAATTGTTTAACAATGGTTATCAAGTTACTAGAACTAATACCATACAAAGATGAATAGCGGTCATAATTAGATGCAAATCACACAGTTAAAGAATTAGACCACTTGAGGGGTGTTCACAAAATAATAAAACCATGTTAACTGCCTCAGGTACTTGTATTTCTCCTAGTCAACTACAAAATATTACAACAACAACTCACCCTACACCCTCAACTTAAAATCAAAGAAAACCTGAACTAAGGGTTAGGGTATACCTAAAGTAGATTAAGCACGGGAATCATGTGTTGCCTCCCATGTAGCACCTGATTTAACATCATGGCATAACTCAGGTGTCTCGATTACTTCAGACTTCATAGAGAAAGATAGTAGCAGTACTTTTCATCGAGTCTTTTAGACCTATATAATGTTTGATTCATTACCCATTTACCTTAAAGGTGCTGCCATCTTCATTTTGAAGTTCCATTACTCTAGATGAGTAGACTTAACTAACCCTAAACGGTCCTGACCACTTGGATCTAAGCTTACCTAGGAATAATTTGAGTCTGGAATTGAACAGAAGCACCAAGTCACCTTTTTGGAAATCTTGTTTCTCGATCCTCCAATCATGATGCTTCTTTATCTTTTATTTATATAGGTCTTGTCATTCGTATTCCATGAGATAGAATTTATCCATCTCATTCAGTTATCCCAGTCTTAGCTCTGCTGCCTCCTTCCAACTTAAATTTAACCTTTTAAGTGCCCATTAAGCCTTGTGCTCCATATCTATTGGTAAGTGGCATGCTTTTCCATAGACCAACTAGAATGGTGACATGCCAATGGATGTCTTGAAAGCAGTCTGGTATGCCCATAAGGCATCATCGAGCTTTCGAGACCAGTCTTGCCAACTAGCGTTCACCGTTTTGGCTAGGATGGCCTTAATCTCTCAATTTGACACCTCCACTCGTCCACTAGTTTATGGGTAATATGGAGTGGCTACTCTTTGATGTTTCACCCTATATTTTTCTAAGGCAGCTCAAAACAATTTGTTGCAAAAGTGAGATCCTTCATCGCTTATAATAGTACGTGGTACTCCAAAGTGAGAGAAGATGTTCTTCTTGAAAAAAGCAACAACCCTCTTTCCTTCATTATCAGACAAGGCAATAACTTCAACCCATATCGAGATATAGTCAATAGCAACTAAAATATACTTTATCCTATATGATCTTACAAAAGGACCCATGAAATCGATGCCCCAGACGTCAAACAATTCCATTTCAAGCATATTAGTCAAAGGGATCTCATGTCTTTTGGAAATTGACCCCTGTCTCTGACATTGGTCGCATTTCAGCACAAACTTATGAGCATCCTTGAACAATATTGGCCAATAGTAGCCATTCTGCAATACCTTTCTAGTCGTTTAGTCACCTGTATGGTGACCTCCAACTGGGGAAGATGACATGCTTCCAATATACACAATACATCCACTTTTGGCACACATCTCCTTATAATATTATCAGCACATCGTTGAAAAAGATATGGCTCATTCCAGAAGTAATGTGTCACATCATGCAAGAATTTCTTTCTTTGATGGAAAGAAAGATTTTCTGGAATGACCTCACTCATAACATAATTTGCAAAATCAGTGTACCAAGGCATTTTCTCCCTAGCAGCGGCCAAGATCTCCTCCTCAGGAAATGCATTATTTATCTCCATTTCATTACTAACTACCTGCTTACTTTCCATTCTAGACAGGTGATTCGTAACTTGGTTTTCACAACTCTTCCTATCTTTGAATTCAAAGCCAAATTCTTGTAGCAGCAATACCCATTTGATCAGCCTTAGTTTTTAATCCTTCTTAGCCATCAAATACCTCAAGGCTGCATGGTTAGTGTGGACTACCACCTTGGTCCTAAGCAGGTAAGCCCTGAATTTCTCAAAAGCATATACTACAACCAGGAATTCTTGTTCAGTGATGGTGTAGTTCTTTTATGCTCCATTCAATGCTTTGTTGGCATAATATATTGGGTGAAATAGTTTGTCCTTCTTTTGTCCCAATACAGCTCCAAGGGTAACACCGCTTGCATCACACATGATCTCAAATGGTTTTGACCAGTCCGTTGCAACAATGATAGGGGCTTCGATCAGCTTTTTTTAAGGCATTCAAATGCCTTCAAGCGATCGTCATTAAAGGAGAACTTCACTTCTTTCTCCAAAAGTTTGCAAAGTGGATTTGCAACCGTCGAGAAGTCTTTTATAAACCTCTGGTAAAAGCCAGCATGTCCGAGAAAGCTACACACTCCCTTTACTAAAATGGGAGGAGGTAGTTTCTCAATAGCTTCAACCATGGTTCGATCAACCTCTATCCCTTTTGCTAAAATTTTGTGCCCGAGAACGATGCCTTCCTTTACCATAAAGTGGCATTTCTCCCAATTAAGCACTAAATTAAATTTAACACATCATTTCAAGGCCATACTCAGGTTTACCAAATATAGGTCAAAAGAATCTCCCACCATAGAGAAATTATCCATGAACACCTCTAAGGTATCCTCCACCATATCAGAGAAAATAGACATTATACACAGTTGGAAAGTAGCAGGTGCATTGCATAGCCCAAACGACATCCTCTTAACTGCAAAGGTTCCATATGGACATGTTAATGTCATCTTCTCCTAATCTTCAGGAGCAATACATATATGGTAATATCCAGAATAACCAATCAAAAAGAAATATCATCCTCTTCCGGCCAATTGATCAAGCATTTGGTCCATAAAGGGCATCGAGAAGTGGTCTTTCGAAGTCCATAAGTTTAGTTTGCGGTAGTCTATGCAAACTCTCCACCCAGTCAGAGGCCTAATAGGAATCAACTTATTCCTTTTATTTAAAACAATAGTCATGCCCCCTTTTTTGGGCACGCATTAAACTAGGCTCACCCATTTATTGTCAGAAATAGGGTAAACCACTCCTGATCCAACCACTTAATAATTTCTTTCTTAACCACCTCTTGCATTAGTGGGTTAAAACTGTGCTGGTGCTTGATGGTTGGAGTACAATCTTACTCAGTTGTATTTTATACGTGAAAGTGCCAGGGGAATGCCAATAATATCTGAGATAGTCCATCCTATTTCTCTCTTGTACTTTTCAAGTACTGAAATAAGTGCTTCTACCTGTTGCTCACCCAAATCCGCTGCTATAATAATAAGTAGCTGTAATACCCTGTATGTTTCTAAGCTAGGAGATGAACTATTTTTTTATATGTATGAAACCTTCTATTCTGTGAGTAGCATTTTAGTGCATGACTTACCATAAGCATCCTAGCGATAAGATAGCTAATGATACATTAAGCATGTTCATATGAGTCACTTAAGGTAATAAAAGCTAAGAGTTTTTGAATCCATCAAGTTTTAGTGTTTGATTTTGCAAGGGTCATATTTTAATGAGTATAACTAGATGTTAATGTGGTATCTTGACTGATTTAGACCCACCAAATTTTAGAGAATCGAATTAGTTTTCCAACGATGCTAATTTCGCCTTAATCCAATACTCGAGCAAAAAGTTATGCTCTTTTTTGTGAGAGACAGTAAGGACAGGCGATTGGTTAGGCGCCGCCCAACCCAAACATAGGCGATTGGTTAGGCGTCGCCCAACCTAGCTTAGGCAATCACTTGGGTGCCGCCTAAGTCAGTTCCAAGTGCCAAAAACACTCCGTTTTGAGATATTTTAAGGGTAATTAAGTCTTTTAACACTCCTTACACGTCCTTAAACTTAACCCTACAAAATATATAGCTTCTAAACACATTACAACCCTATTAGCATCTCAAAGCTCATCATCCAAGAATACCATAGGAGATAAACAACTAGGGTTGCACAATCAAGCTTGAAGATCCAATTTTAAGGAAATTTCTCCGTCAATCATCAAGAACCTCCCTTCTAAGGTATGCGTAGTGTTCATCCACAAATTCCTTTTGTCCATGGAGTTCAAGAATCAATCTTTAAAATACAAAAGCTTGGTTGATTGTGGTGATATTATCATACCCATGTTGATGCTTGTTTGTTTTTCTATATAATAGTATCATGATTGTATATCTCATGAAAGTTATGTTGTTAGTTGAAAAACATGATCTTTAGACGGATTGATAGAATACAAGTATGAAGTCCACCTATGCCTTAAAGAATGCATGCAAGGTGTTTGATAAAATACCTAGTATGTTAGAAATTCATATTTACATGATTTCATGATATCTAAATAACAAGTTCATGTTAGTCATATACTCTAATATGAATTTCCATGCAAATTATGTGTTGTTATTGTTGTGGTATAAAGCATGTATGATAATGGAGATATAAATTATGCACACAAAATATATCCATGATTTCCCTACCATGTTTGAGATGTTGAATAAATACATGAAGTATAATATCCCCAAATAATTACAATATGAACTAAACATTATATGTTGTCGTTCCCTTACGCTTGAATGGTTTCTATGCGATTGCTATGAATAGTATAAGTTGTCGGAATGCCCATGATATTAGAATATGAGATTTATGACTTGATTATAAGCATTCCTATTCATGATAGACATTATGATGACCATGTACTTTATAAAATCCCCTACTCATGTATTATGATGACCATGTACTATAAAGTTAGCACCGAGTGAACCCAAGGATGGGAACTCACCCGCCAGTTTAGGGTATGATTCTTAGTAGTCATCCTTGTGTTCCAGAACTATGTAGCAAGCGTAGGTTGAGATATCTTAACCCGTCAGATTAGGGTTGATGAGGTGGCTTAACCCGTTATTTTAGGGTTACCACCGTTCTCATTGAGTACCTGCTAGTATAGGGTTCTCACAGCTGTCCTTACCAGTGGTTTGGTATTGACACCCCTCCAGTCGGGGCAGAGATTGGAACCCAGCTTAGCTATTATAGCGTATTTGGGGCATGTCAATTAGATAAATACTTCCCACAGTTTCAGTTACAGATTCCAGGACTGTTAGCTATATCTATCCAGTCCCAGTAAAGAACTCAGATAACTCTTCAAATTTCAGTATATCAGGGCTGTCAGATACAGTTAACTCAGAAATAAAATGGAACTCAGATAGTTTCCTTTAGATTTATGGACTGTGAGATATAGTCACTTATTCTATCAATCACAACAGTTATCAGAACTCATGCTATCAGTACTCAGTTTCAGGACTGTCAGATACAATCAATCAGACCAGTTCTTCATAATTCAAACTATCAGAAACAATCATTCATTTATCAGTAATGCAATATCAGTCTTGTAGTATTCAGTAATATAGTATCAAATCCATCACTTATTAGTGATTTACATATCAATATCAGTAAACTCAGTCTTTTAGAATCTCATTATCAATACACTCATGTTGCCAGTATTCAGACTCTTTAGTCCGTATCTCCACAAGTTCAGTTACAGTTATGTATGTATGTATGTACTCTCACGTTCATATCAGTCAGTATTGTCCATGCATATAAACCTCTTCATTTAGCCTACCTCACTCGTATACTCAGTACATTCAGACGTACTGACGCATTTGCGCTATGGTGCTTTCTCTTATGTTACTCCATAGGTTCAGAGGCATGAGCTCCAAATCAGCATTAGATTCTAGGATCAGCAGTCAGAGTTAGACGTGAGTCCTTATCCTTCGAGAACATGATGATTTCATTTCTATTTTTGTTTTCACTTTATTTCAGTAGTTGGAGTTAGTTGGAGACATGTCCCATCAACTCTTTATTTAGTTCAGTTAGAGGCTTTTGAACTAGATATCAGATTAGATGTTCAGAATTCAGTATTTATGTTCCTTTTTTGTATAGTTATACCATATTTTTTTCAAATATGTATTAGTATTGAACCTTATGGCCTTATAGTTCATGTTTTCGCATATTTTATGAGATATTATGCAGTTTACAAGTACAGATACCAGTCATGGGTTAGCTTGTGGTCCTTCAGGGTCATGAGCATTGTGTAGCATTTTGGTTTAAAAAATTGGGGCATTACAAACTTGGTATCAAAGCCTAAGGTTCAACAGTGTCCTAGGAAGTCTGAAATATGCATCAAGTAGAGTCATGTACATGGGTGTATTGTGCACCACACTTATGTGCAGGAGGCTACGAGATGTTTTAGGAACAGTTTCCCTTCTTTTATGTCTCAAGATCATGCTATGGGAAATTTCTCTAAGGAACCTATGTAGATTCATATCATGCACCCCTCATGTTTACTTTACCTTACTTTTAAGGTAACAGAAATAGTGAAGTTCAAAGTCATAAAGATAGTGATTTCTCAGACAGTCCCTACAGTCAGTTATGAGATTAGCCACAGACTGAAACAGTATCCCATCAGTTCATTATTGTTCCAAAGTCGTACAGATTTTATTCATGATCCTGAGAACTCATTCTTGAACCCAAAAGTTTAGCAGTAGTAGAGTTAGGATAGTATTATTCTATTTGATCAGATTATGTAATCATGGGGATTAGATCAGTAGGCTTGAACAGTGAGAGCTAAAAACTAAAGTTTATTGACTCAAAATTAAGCATGAAGGTGTGAATTTGATATTAGCAGTATATTAGGAAACAGAATTAGTTGATATGTTTAGTAAGACAGGCAGGTGTTGAACAGAATGTAGGTATGTGATGGAAGATCAAGTGACCAAGTCAGACTCTCAAGATTCTAGTAGTAGTGCCAGTATGTATAGAAAAGCAGTAAGGGAGGACGATTCCCAACCCATCCTCTTATCAGTACAAAGCTTTGTACTTTAGCTATCATGAAATCCACTCAGGTCTTACATATTAACTCTATGGTCATGAACCATGCTCATGTATCTCTTTTTCTATGACCATGTATGAATTCAATTTCCACCATAAGGAGTCCTTTTTACTCCACAGTACGAGTCATGTTCCATGAGAACAATATACTTTCACACACTTTTCATGGGATTATGTGCACCTTCAGTTCCCAGTATAAGGGGTTCAGTTCCAGCTCCCTCAATATTCGAATCATGTCCCACGAGTACAGAAAACTCTAGAATCAGGTCATGCAGCTTATGACTCATGTATACATATTATGCTTTCCAGTATACTTAGCTTTCATGACTCATGCTATGCCCCTACAGATCAGATACATTTAGACTATGTCATGTATATTCTTCGTTCAGACCTTATTGGTAAATCCAAACTATTGATATTTTATTCCTCAAGTTTTAGTCATGTGTCAAGCTTAGTTTGTATCTATTCATGTTTCAGGTCCTCCTTATTTACTCCTCCAGTTAGCTCTTCTTATGAAACAGTGTAGTGATGAGCAGTTATTTAGATAAGAGAAGATTGCTGCATGCTTTCTTTGCACGAAGGTGTAGTGGTAAAGATAGGCTTGAATGTCATGATAAATGTGCAAGTAAATGTCTAGCAAGGGGTCGTATTTAAAAGTTGGGAAAGTACAAAGTGTAAGTGTACATTTAGATCCTTAGACTTATGTCAGTCCCCAGCATGTAGCCATCAAAAACTCAGTTGCCAGCTCAATTATGGTTTCAGTATCCAGAACTCAGTGATTAGTTTTCAGTCGTTGAATTCAGTATTTCTGTACTAGCTATAGGCTTAGTTATAATGTCATCTTCAGTTCAGTAACCAGATTTGAAACTCAGTTCAGTTCCAGACATGCTTTACCATAGCATTCAGGTTGTCAGTACTCAGTTTATCAGTGTTTCAGTACCCCAGTTTATAGAATACCTCAGAGCCATGTCGTACGCTTGGTCTCATATTTAGAAATAATACAGACTTCATGAATCCATGCTCAGATATCTCATTCTACTCAGTTAGTCCTTATCTTCTATGCATAAAACTCAAAAATCTCAGCCCAGCTATTTAGACTAAGTATAATTTAGCTTTGCAGATCCAGTATTCCGCTATCAGTTATTCAGTTAATCAGATAAGTTAGTGTATTTATGCACTCGTGTTCAGCTCAGTTCATGTATCATATCTCAGTTTCAGATCCTAGCTATTCAGTCATAACTTAGTTCCTAGATGTCTTGCGCATCACCTCAATTTCCTTTAATAGCTCATCCAAGTCAGTATTCTTTGAGGGACATAGTGTCCCAAGGGGGAGATACATCATACCCCTAAAATTTCACGACATAAACATGCTGCTCTATTTTTTTATGAATCTAGTTTGGAGAAGGGGTACTCATAAGTTAACCCTCAACTCCAACTTCAGTCGTATGCCATGTTTTCAAGATTTAGTTCAGATCATGATATTCAGTATATCTACCACGTCCCAGGCTTAGTTATGTTCTCATGTTTCTGATCATGCATATGGAGTAATTAATCTCAAACTTATCGGTATTATCAGTTCAAGGTAACTATTTTCCTTAAACTTACTCATTGTCATGTTCATATTTTAGTGTCAAACATGGTATTTAGTTCCATGCTTAGTTTTCAGTTCAAACTTGATACCTTTACCATTGCATGTTCATGAGTAAGTTTAGTCACGAATTCAAACATCAGATATGTGTGATCAGCTCATTAGTAATTTCAGTCATGCATTCACATATTATGTCAGTCATATAATCATGGATCAGATATGCATGGATTCAGCCTTTTAGTTGTGCATCAGATATACATTCTCATTTTGAGAAAACTTACTTTATTAGAAGCCTCAATCTTATATTCATGAATCAACTTCCCATGCATCAGATATGCATGTTCAGTATATCGTGCTCAACTTTCAGTCATGCCAGTCATGAATCCATGTTTCAGTAGTGTATGTCTTATACGTGCTTCATCTTATCATCTCTCCTGCTTTAGTTAATTTCCATTCGAGGACGAATGTTCCCAAGGAGGAGATATTATAATACCCCGTATGTTTCTAAGCGAGGAGATGAACCATTTTTTTCCTATGTATGAAACCTCCTATCCTTTGAGTAGCATTTTAGTGCATGACTTACCATGAGTATCCTAGCGATAAGGTATCTTATGATACATTAAGCATGTTCATATGAGTCACTTAAGGTAATACAAGCTAAGAGTTTTTGAATCCATTAAGTTTTAGTGTTCAATTTTGTAAGGGTCATGTTTGAATGAGTATAACTCAATGTTAATATGGTATTTTGGATGATTTATACCCACCAAATTGTAGATAGTCAAATTAGCTTTCTAACGATACCAATTTCGCCTTAATCCAATACCCGAGCGAAAAGTTATGCCCTTTTTCGTGAGAGACGGTAAGGATAGGCGATTGGTTAGGCGCCGCCCAACCTAAACACAGGCGATTGGTTAGGCGCCGCCCAACCTAAACATAGGCGATTGGTTAGGCTCCGCCCAACCTAGCTTAGGTAATCACTTGGGCACCACCTAAGTCAGTTCTAGGTGCCAAAAACACTCCGTTTTGAGTTATTTTAAGGGTAATTAAGTCTTTTAACACTCCTTACACGTCCCTAAACTTAACCCTACAAAATATATAGCTTCTAAACACATTACAACCCTATTAGCATCTCAAAGCTCATCATCCAAGAATACCATAGGAGATAAATAACTAGGGTTGCACAATCAAGCTTGAAGATCAAATTTTAAGGAAATTCCTCTGTCAATCATCAAGAACCTCCCTTCTAAGGTATGGGTAGTGTTCATCCACAGATTCCTTTTGTCCATGGAGTTCAAGAATCAATCTTTAAAATACAAAAGCTTGGTTGATTGTGGTGATATTATCATACCCATGTTGATGCTTGTTTGTTTTTCTATATAATAGTATCATGACTGTATATCTCATGAAAGTTATGTTGTTAGTTGAAAAACATGATCTTTAGACGGATTGATAGAATGCAAGTATGAAGTCCACCTATGCCTTAAAGAATGCATGCAAGGTGTTTGATAAAATGCCTAGTATGGTAGAAATTCATATTTACATGATTTCATGATATCTAAATAACAAGTTCATGTTAGTCATACACTCCAATATGAATTTCCATGCAAATTATGTGTTGTTATTGTTGTGGTATAAAGCATGTATGATAATGGAGATATAAATTATGCACACAAAATATATCCATGATTTCCCTGCCATGTTTGAGATGTTGAATAAATACATGAAGTATAATATCCCCAAATCATTACAATATGAACTAAACATTACATGTTGTCGTTCCCTTACGCTTGAATGGTTTCATGCGATTGCTATGAATAGTATAAGTTGTCGGAATGCCCATGATATTAGAATATGAGATTTATGACTTGAGTATAAGCATTCCTATTCATGATAGACATTATGATGACCATGTACTTTATGAAATCCCCCACTCATGTATTATGGATTTTTATTGATGGTTGTGTACTCAAGAAATTCAAGTTGTGTCAGTTTCCTTCCATCGAGTCCTGGGGGTACTTATACCCGAAAAATATAGTTGTGTGCCTAGAGCCATGTCATGTTTTCACAATACTCTCAGTCAAGCCATGATCTATAGAATTCAGTCAGTCATGTGATACAGGAAAACTCAAAAATCTCAGTAATCTCAGTAGTCCAGTAATCTCAGTAATCTTAGTGCTCAGTAACCTCAGCAACCTCAGTATTCATAGTCAATCTCAGTAACTTCAGTACTCTTAACCAATCCTCTGAACTCAGTACATTCCGTCAATCATTGGAATCCAGTAAACTTAGTTTACCTCTGCTAAACAACACCAGTAGTATCATCCAGTTAATCAGTATCAGTTTAGCTAATCAGTTCAGTTCAGTTACTCATTTAGCTTAGCTATTCAGTTCAGTGTCCTTCATATGGGAGTAGAAGTTATCATCGAGTGAACCCAAGGATGGGAACTTACCTGCCAGTTCAGGGTGTGATTCTTAGTAGTCATCCTTGTGTTCCAGAACTACGGAGCAAGCGTAGGTTAAGACATCTTAACCCATCAGATTAGGGTTGATGAGGTGGCTTAACCCATCAGTTTAGGGTTCCCACCATTCTCATTGAGTATCTCCCAGTATAGGGTTCTCAAAGTTGTCCTTACCAGTGGTGCGGTATTGACACCCCTCCAATTGGGGCAGAGATTGGACCCCAGCTTATCTATTATAGCGTATTTGGGGCATGTCGGTTAGATAACTACTTCCCATAATTTTAGTTACAGATTTCAGGACTGTCATCTATAGCTACCTAGTCTCAGTAATAAACTAGATAGCTCTTTAGATTTCAGCATATCAGGGCTGTCAGATATAGTCAACTCAGAAATAGAATGGAACTCAGATAGTTTCCTTCAGATTTATGGACTGTGAGATATAGTCACTTATTTTATCAATAACAATAGTTATCAGAACACATGCTATCAGTTCTAGTGGTAATCAATCACTAGAATAGAACACATTCTATAGTCACTTATTCTATCAATCACAATAATATCTTACCACTTCTAGTGGTAATCGACATACATGAACTATCATTTTATGGATTTTGGACAGTGTCACTAGGTAATGTTCTACTCTTCTTTTTATTCAGCGCTACGAAGAGTTGGCTCATTTGTTGTTCCAGCTACTTGATCAAAGCGGAGTGTGAGTTTACCAACTGACTAATAGATAATAGATCGGTCTTCAGGGTAGTTACTCCTAAGTTGGTAGCCTCCACTCTCTTTAACAATTTATCCATCATGTCTTCTATAGAAATCTTTTTAGAACTTTTTGTAGCAGCCTCACAATTTCCAAGAGGGATATATAGCCCGCTCCTATCATTATTGCTCCTCTAATTTCCCTGCTCTCTATCCTTATAAATAGTCTTATCATAATAATTCTGACCTTGATTCCCTTAGCTATTGCCTCAGAAACCACCCTGATTATTAACATTATTCGCCTCTTCTTCTGGATCAGCATCAACTCTATCTTGAGATCCCACATCTTTCACTTTCTCAATCTTGCATTATAGTAAGTGCTTGGTTATCAAGTCCATCTACATTATTAGGTATGCCATGTATTGATCATGCTCCTTATATCTCTGCATTGTTCTGCAGTCATACCCACAGAAACAATGGGGCTTGCTTCCACAGAGTCTCTGGTATGCCATACCTGAATCTGTTTGGTCATTCTCTCTAGAATTTCTGAAGCCTTTGGAAATGTAAGATCAACAAATGAACCACCAGCAGCATTATCTATAATTGGTTTTGTTATAGAGTTAAGAGCCTTGTACAAAGTCTCCAACAAGTGTATGTCCGTCATATTATGGTTCGGACACTGCATCGGCTTCTTTTTTAATCTTTCCCAGGTTTCATGCAAGGCTTTAGTTTGGAGTTGTCTAAAGTTACTGATCTCATCCCTCAACTGTTCCCTTCTAGAAGGAAGAAAGAACCTTTCTAGGAAAGCTCCTTTCAACTACCTCCAGTTGGTTATAGAATCGGGTGTCAACTCGTTAAGCCACAATGTTGCCTCCCCAAAGAGAAACAATGGAAATAATCTCAAATGGATAGCATTTTCAAGAACTCCTATGTTATTAAAATATTTACAAATGGTGACAAAGTTCACCAGATGCAAGTTTGGGTCATCCCTAGGAAGACCACCAAACAACCCCTTCAGATTAAGGAGTTGAATCATAGTACTCGTAATGTTAAATTTTACCCCAGGTGCCAAGGGTGGAGGAATAATTGCACCCATCATTATCATCATTGAGGTTATACTAGACTGGCTGGTAATCTTGCCTTCCTCGAAATGGACGGTTCCTGTTAGCATTACATTGTACTGGTGCAGCTACTTGCTCTGCACTCCTTGGGTTACCAGGGTTTAGCCAATCCTTGTCTCCCAAATTTTCATCCTCAAAATTTTGATGCCGTACTTGTTGACTGATATTCTGCAGATTTACCTGAGCTCTATTTAAGGCTGCTAACCTGTTAGCCTCCTATTGGTCTGCCATTCTTCCAATTCTTTGTGGTTCCAGATTAAATGGTAATAATGGTTCTCTGGAACTTTTGGTTCTTAGCATACACTAAAAATATCCTGTAATAAACAAAAACAACAAATAAACATAAAACTAGGAAACTTGACTAACAGTCAATTAACGCACACAAACTTTAATTTATAGCCGTAATCCCCAGCAACAATGCTATTTTTGATAATACTTAAACTACAACTCTCATGTGAGAATGTAAGTGATCGTTGTCAATATATAACCCAACTAGGTTAGGGTAGAATCCCACAGGGATTATGGTGTGAATCTGAGTTGTATGCGAGTTAATCAACTGATAGATAGTAGTTTTCGAAAAATTAGGGGTTATGAGAATTTATCAAATAATTTTTGGTCACTTTAGTTTTAGTGTTTGTAATCAAGAGTTTATGGAAAACCATAATTCTGTTCACGAATAATGAATGCCCTTGAAGCTTTAATGGACTTAGTGAATAGAGTGTTCAAGCATTACTTGGACATATTCATCGTAGTCTTTATTGATGATATTCTTGTATATTCCCGTAGTGAGAATGATCATTCAGACCATCTGAGAATTGTATTGCAGACCCTTAGAGCCCATTAGTTTTTCTCCAAGTTCAATAAGTGCAAGTTTTTGCTAAGATCAGTTGCTTTCCTTGGCCATATTGTATCTGATGATGTCTTTTGAGTTGACCCTCAAAATATCAAAGCAGTGCAAATTGGCCCAAACCCATCTCTCTGTCAGATATCAAGTGTTTCTTGGGTTTTGCTGGATATTATACACAGTTTGTTAAAGGGTTTTCTTCTATTGTATCCCCCATGTCTCAATTGACTCAAAAGAAAGTCAAATTCCAGCGGTCAGACTCGACTCACTTCAACCTTCAGTATTGACTTTGCCAGATGGTTAAAATGGGTTTGTAGTTTACTGTGATATTTCCAGAATTGGTCTTGGTTGTGTATTGATGCAGAGAGGTAAGGTCATAGCCTATGCCTCTATAAATCTTAAACCCCGTTAAAAGAATTATCCTACCTATGATCTTGAGTTGGCAGCTGTTGTTTTTTCCTTGAAATTTTAAGGTACTATCTTTATGGGGTTCATATTGATGTGTTCACAAATCACAAAAGCTTGTATTAAGTGTTCTGGCAAAAAGATTGAAATCTTCGATAGAGAAGGTGGCTAGAGTAGTTAAAAATTATGATATGAGTGTGTTGTATCATCTAGACAAGGCCAATGTAGTGGTAGATGACCTTAGTAGATTATCTATAGGTAGTGTTGCTCATGTTGAGGATGAAAAGAAGAAGTTAGTTAGGGAGGTTCATCATCTTGCTAGATTAGGTGTCCGGTTGGTTGATTCAGCTGAAGGCAGTATATGGGTT
This sequence comes from Capsicum annuum, assembly GCF_002878395.1. Lineage (NCBI taxonomy): Eukaryota > Viridiplantae > Streptophyta > Magnoliopsida > Solanales > Solanaceae > Capsicum > Capsicum annuum. Next base: position 53,404,523 of record NC_061117.1, read on the forward strand.
CAAAATGGTTCAAAATCTTCTTTGGTTGCTAAAGTAAAGGAAAAATAAGATAGCGATCGCAGTTTGGTTAGATTGAAGGAGTCAATCAGAGATCAAAAAGTAGAAGTTTTCTCCCAAGAGGGAGATGGTGTGCTTTATTGTCAGGGCAAGTTATGTGTTCTATGTGTTGATGATTTGAGGTAGCGAATTTTGCTGAAAGTGCATGGTGCGCGATATTTCATTCATCGTAGATCCACCAAGATGTACCTTGACTTATGGGAAATCCATTGGTGGAATGGTATAAAGAAGGATATTGCAGAGTTTGTGGCTAAGTGTTTAAATTTTTAGCAGGTTAAAGATGAGCACCAGAGGCCTAGTGGTGCATTATAAGAGTGCAGCATTCTTACTTGGAAGTGGGAAGTGGTAAACATGAATTTTATGTTGGGTTTACCTCGTACTCATCGTCAGCATGATTCGATATGGGTCATTGTGGATAGAATGACTAAATCAACTTATTTCTTATCAGTTCATACTTCATATTCAGCTGAGAATTCTACCAGGATTTATATTAGAGAGTTGGTTAAGTTGCATGGAGTTTCATTGTCAATCATTTTGGATAGAGGTACTCAGTTTACCTCTTACTTTTGGAAGACTTTTAAGAAGGGTCTTGGTACCCAGTTTGTCTCAGTACAACTTTTCATCCTCAGATAAATAGTCAGGAAAAAAGGACCATTCACACCTTAGAGGATATATTGAGAGCATGTGTTATTGATTTTAAAGGAAGTTGGGATTACCACTAACCTTTAATTGAGTTTACCTAAAATAATAGTTATCACTACAGTATTTAGATGGCTCCATTTGACGCTCTCTATAGGAGGAGATATGGGTCTTATATTGGTTGGTTTGAATAAGGTGAGGCTCCTTTGATAGGGCCAGATTCACTATTTGAGGTGATGGAGAAAGTTTAGTTGATTCAGAAAAAGCTGAAGACAGCCCAAAGTTTCTAGAAATCCTATTTAAAAATCTCACCCGTAAAAGGAGTGAAGAGATTTGGAAAGAAGGGGAAGCTCAGTCCCCACTATATTAGCCCTTATAGAATCTTTAACCATTTTGGGAAGGTAGCTTATGAGCTGGATTTGCCTGTAGATTTGGCATCAGTCCATCCGGTGTTTCATGATTCTTTGTTAAAGAAATGTATTGGTGATTCAGCTATTGTTATTCCTTTAGAAAGTACAGGTATTCAAGATATCCATTCTTTTGAAAAAGTCCCAGTTGAGATCCTTGATCGTCAGATTCGTAGGTTGAGGAACAAAGAAGTTCCCTTGGTTAAATTTCTATGGAGGGATCAATCTGTTGAGGGAGCTACTTGGAAAACAGAAGCAGATATGCATACCAAGTACCTTCATCTTTTCTCTGCAAACTCAGACTCATCTTGAGGTAACAATTTTCCTTATATTGACTCTTTACCATTCTCAGTTCTAGCTATATAATCATTCTTATGTCATTTCATGCATTCACGAAATTAGTTTAGTTCATGTATCATATTTCAAACTCAGTTATGTATTCATGTTCCTAGTCATGTATGTTCAGTATCTAATCCCAGTTTCTTTATTACAGTACTCTCAATCTAACCAGTCTAATTCAAGAACGGATATTCCCAAGGAAAGATATTGTAATACCCTGTACTATTCTTTGCTCAGTTCAGCATCTAGTTGCATACATAAGGAGCTTAAGGCCTGAAATGTTCACTAAGTTTTGGAGACTTAGTCATTTTTAAGGCCTCTACACTTTGAGGATCTTTAATTTGGTCTTCCTAACCCCGAGATATTGGTTTTTGAGTTAATTCATGTTCAGGGGTATAGGGAGCATGTCTCGGAGAAGTTTTGGATTTTTCGGATAAGGTTTGGGGCTTGTTTGGATCATGAAACTAGATGGTTATTGCAATAAGCCTACATAGCGGTGTTATTTTGATTTTCATTCAGACCGTGTCGCAGTGAGGGAAATGAACAACTGCGATAGGACCGCATTGCGGTAAGTGTGTCACATCCAGTTTTGAATTTAAATGCCTGAGGGGCAATTAGGTCTTTTACCCCCAACCCCATCATTCATAACACAACTTGGGCATCAGTTAGGGCATAATTTTTCCCATCTTCTCCAATTTTCCTCCAAATAAAGCCATTTCCTTTCCCCAAGAACACAAATTCAACTCCTTTCTCCCCAAGAAATTAAGAATTCAAGTTCCCCAAGTTCAAGAACCTTTAAGAAAGCATCAATATTAGTGTTTCTCTTTCAAGTTAAAGTTTTAAAGTAGTGGGGTATTCATCCATGGGTTCCTTTTACCCATGGAGCCCAAAACCCCTATTTTCAATTAAAGTTGAATTTTTCTATCATTACTGTATTTTGTATTGCTTCAGATGGGTTTAATTCATATTTCCGTGGTAATTTAAATGCAATTCAGCCCATGTATCCCATGCAATATTCTGAATTCCTCATGCTATGAATTTCAATTTCCATGTTTTAGCTAAGTGAACGTCATGTCGTTAAATTCTCATGTTTAAAATACTCCCATGTACACATCCATGCTTTTTACATGTTTGATGAAATACCTATGTTTTTAAGTTGAACCATGATTCAATATCACAGTTTAAGTTTAAATGTCATATTTTAATGATCATTCAATGCTGGTGGGTTAAGAATACCTGATACCTATGTGTTTTACATGATTTTTAGATTTTCATGTATGATACAGATAAACCATGAATATTCCTATTTACTCAGTTATTATGATCAGAATGACTATTATCATAAATAATATTCAGTTAAACTTAGTTCAGTTCAGTACCAGTGTCAGTTTAGTTGGGAGTAGGATTTAGCATCAAGTGAACCTAGAGTTAGGGGCTCACCCATCAATTAGGAATGGGTCCTAACTATCAGTCCCTAAGTTCCAGAACTACGTAGCTACCAGTTTAGGATTGACACTCTCTTAGGGATCACCCGCCAGTTTAGGACTGACTCCCTAGTCCTTTAGGACTTCAAATTAGTAGATCCACATAGCCAGTGTTAGTATCTGTATCATGGTACTAACACCCTTCCAATTGGGTTACAGGTTGGACCCCAATTAGCTCAGATTGGAGAATGTCGGTTACATGATACCTCCTACAGACTCAGTACAGTATTCAATGTATATTTAGTTAAAGTTTGCTTGATCAAAGCATATAGATTTACAGTTATTCAGTTACACATATTTTAGTCTTTCAGATTTCATATTATTTCAGAAATATGTATATGTTTGGTCTTGCATACTTGGATATCACAATTTTTATACATTCATGCTCAATTATTTCATGATGTTCAGTTAGGCCTTATCTCATGTGCATAGTACACCACTCATTTTAGCTAGACCTTATCTCATATTGCGCTGATGTCTTATATCATAGGTTTGGTGGCTCAGTTTCCTGACCGCAGTTAGACAACTAATGTTATTCAGCAGCAGCAGTGGTGAGTCCTCATCCATTGAGAACATGGTTGTTTACTCTAGTTATTTTAGTAGTTCTTTATATTCAGTCAAACGGAGTTAGTTGGGGGTTTGTCCCATTAACTCCTTAGTTAGTTAGAGGCTTTTCAGATAATCAGTTTGACAATCAGTCACTTACTTTCAGTTTTATCAGTTATCTCAGACACGACAGTATTACATATTTTAATATTTATGTTTTTAGTTGTTTATCATCTTATCTTTTGTATGTGTTATATCTGTTCCATTTTATTCAGTGCTCACAAAAGGTACCAGCTCATCGGTTAGCTTGTGGTCACTTGTGACCGTAAGCACCGTTGTCGTAGCTAGGGGGTAGCCTTGGATTATGACAGGATCCTACCTCGAAAGCTGAGCTCGGTAGGTATATACAAAGGTTTTGTGACAACGTCAGATATATAGCATCATCATTATATTCATTGCAATTCATACATTGTGTACATTCTATGTTGTATTCTTATTCTTGATTTGATGTCTATCGATTTGTGTTTCTTTCTCGTACTTGTATTTGGTTTATATGTATATTTTAGAACTTTTAGTGGAGATAGTATGGGCTACCGTTTAGGATATTTTATGATTGTAGATGACATGCCCATAGTGTGTGTTTTATATACTTTATTTTCTACATTGCTCAATTGGCCTATGATACCAACTGAGTACAAGTGGACTATACTCATTCCTACTGTGCCCTTTCGGTGTAGATCCGGCTACAAGTACGCCATGTGGTAGCTGATTTTGGGCGGTGCTAGGAGTATTTTTGAGGTAGAGGTCGGTCAATGCTTTTAGAGTTGATCTACTACTATTACTTATCTAGTTTATTTCTTATTTCGTATTTAGAGACAAATTATGTTTCTTTTTAGTCAATCAATTGTATATTTTAACTTGGAGATATACTTACTTGGTTCTAACTGTGTGATACCAGATTTTGGGGTGATCTATGGTATCATTGTTATGTATTTTTCCACTATTATTATATATATATGGCTCGGCTTTGTTTTAGAAGCCTTACCTTGGGTATTGGTTTTGTTTTCCTCATTTTATATCAGTTTAGGTGATAATCTTACTTGTCAAGGCTTGCCGAAACAAGTGCCATCAAGACCCTTAGTTTTTGGGTCGTGATAGATAAAGCGTGAAGATTCAAGTCAAGGTTCAAGAGAAGCTAAATAGAAAGGATCTTGTACTTGAATTATCTTTTTTGATTTTTATCTTTAATTTGGAAGTAAAAACAGAAGCCGCGAACCAAAAACTCGATGGGATCTAACTCGACCTCTAGCTTATTATCTTACCTTTTTGCCTCATTGAACTACATGTGACCTGATTTTCTTATAACCCCATATATGAAGGTGGTCCAAAGCCAGGACTCAGTCGCATCTCCTTTTCTTTCTTCTACCTTTTCAAATAACCAGAGGGTCAAAACTTGTCTGTTGTCTACTTCTTGGTATGAAAACTCTTTGTGTTCTCAAACAAAGTGGGGCAAATATAGACACATATTTTTTACCCTCCCCAATCTTTAACCTATTTTTAGCATTAAATAATATTTTTTTTTCTAATCTTTATTTTTAGTTTTTATTTCATTTTAGCAAATGTTTATTTCAAAATTTGTGAACAAAAGATTTCAAATATATATATATATATATATATATAACATATTGTTTGAACTTTTTGTCCTTCACTAAAAGTCCTTGTTTTTGACAAAATCATTTTTTCACTATTTTTTCCTAATATTTAATAGTTGAAAATTAATTAAATATATTTATGGTAAAACCTTTCTTTACTGGAATTCATTAGAATTAATGACAACTAAGTCTTTTTTTCATTAGTTTAAGAATTTTAAATCAACTAAATTTGATTTTTAGTTAGATTTGAAAAATTTAGAAATAAATATAAAATAATTAGAATAAGAAAAATTCAAAAAGTACCAGATTTTTAAAAGTTTTAAATACGCAACAAGAATGTAATTGATCAATGATTTTATAAAGATTTAACTTTAAAAATAAGAAAAGATTTTAAAATATAGAAAAAAATAATCATACCATAAATATAGTTCAAATTGATGTTTCTCTCTTAACCTCTAACAGCAAGCGAAAGAGGTATTGCATGACAAATACAAAAGTGATGATCCATCAACCACTTAGAACTTCTGAAGGTAAAATATATATGTTTACGATAAAATATATGTTTATATTTATATTATTGTATGACAGTGTGAAGGATTTTTGAAAAGTGATTTGAATTTTTTACATTTCATTAAAAATCTAGATAAAATCATTTAATTTTAAATAATTAAACGTTACATGTGCGAGGCACATGCGATTACACTAGTATATATGTGTGTGTGTGTGAGTGTGTGTATATATATAATGTATAGTCACAATTTAGGATAAGTTCTATTTTCATATTTACTTTATTTTTATTTCTATTTTTATGAAAACAAAATAAAAAAATAACTTCTTTTAATTTAGATTTTAATAAATAAACTATGTAATTTAAATATTTCTTAATTATATTTTATTCTATCTATTTAACTTTTCCTATATTTATGTTAGTTTAAAATAGTTATTTAAATATTTTAAGCATTTTGTGTGTGCATATGTGTGTGTATGTATATATATATGTGTGTGTGTGTGTGTGTGTGTAACTTTACTATTGTATATAAGAGACAATCCAAGGATTTTGGTAGTCCTCACAAAAGTTTTCAACTTAATTTTACTCTTTTCAATTAATTACTTTTATGTCATAATTTTATCTTTTATAGTAATTTATTTAATTTCTTAATCCTATAATATTATGACATTTGATTGATATAGATGAAGTTACTTTGTCTTCTTTCTTGCTATATGAACCTTTGCATTTAGTGCATGTGTCATAGTATAAGAAGCTATTATTAAACTTTTTCTTGTACTTTGAATTATTTAATTAAATATTTTACAAAAAAAAATTAGGAATAAGGCAAGGGGAATTAGGGAGGAGATTACAAAACAAAGAATCAAATATTAATCAACAAAGTGGAGTTTAGGTAGTTAATCAATTGAACCATTCAAATTTTCATATTTTTTTTTACTAATTGATAAATTATTTTTAGAATCTTTCATTGTAATATTTTGTTTCTCATACTTGTATATTATTTAATCAAGTCAATTGAAAAATATAAATGTCAAATATCCTTTAATTATTTTATTTATTAAATTACTTGTACTTCATCTTAATGAAGTACAGAACCAAAAAGCTTTAATTTTTTCCCTTTCTACTCATAAGACCAAAAGGCTCTAATTTGACTATCTTTTGTTAATTTTTTTTTAAAAAAAAATTAATTATTTAATTAATTTTCGTAAATGAAAATAGCCTTAAAAAATTGATATTTTATATGAACTTTTATTTAAAGTAGTTTAAGAAAAATATATATTTTGATCATGGAGAACTTTATTTGTTGCATGAATAATTCATTACTTTTTTTCTTCTTTCATAGTATTAACTTTTAATAATTTATTTTCCATTAGAAAGAGTTTTGTACAAATACCGCGGGGATGAAGAAGAGGGGAAAAAAGAGGGGTTAAAATTAGTTAATATATGAGGCTATATCTTACTTCTACAGAATCGAGTATGGTTTTAATGAATTTCATAATTATCTTTTATAAATCGAATAATTTTTTTGTGGATAATTTTATCCATTGTTATATCAAACATATTTCATATACTGAAAACTAAAATTATTGATAAAGTTTTAAATTAAGGTAATGATATGAATTAAGAACAAATTATTTTTAAAAACTATTTTCTGGTCAATTGAGAATCAATAGTTTTAAGCATCAACTATAGAGAGAATCAAATTGATTCTGATGTTTATTTTAGTGAGTCTAATTTTTTTTCTAAATATAGTATAAAATTACACTTAAAGCACCACATTTAACTAGGATGAATTCTTTTCACGTGAAATAATAAATAAAATCATAATTTTTAATCACACACAAGAAGTCATGAGTAAAATAATTGATCCACGTGCTAACTTTTGTCTTCATCTTCTTGATTGCAAAGATGAACTTGAATCAAGAAATTAGAAAAGAAATTAATGATATGCTTATAAATTAGTTACTAATATTTTTCAATTTTATGACCTTTGCAATATATATATATATATAGAGAGAGAGAGAGGTATGCTCGTGCATTGCACGAACCCAACGCGTATGTATATTGGAAAAAAATTGATCAATGAGAATTTTTTTTTACTTTTTTCCCAACAGCTCATCCAATCATGCACATTTTAATTTTCAAGGTTTATATGCCAATTTCGAAATTGAGTAATTGTATACTTAAATGGCAATGACAGGTTAGTGTGATTAAAGCTTCACTTTCCATGAAAAGCATGGACATCATTTTAAAATTTAGCGGCAGAAGACTGAAATAGGAATAGTATAAAATAAAGATGTAACAGTAAGGGACTATCCCATTTGATTAGATCAGTTGATGGAAATGATCCCAAATGTATGTTTTATACAATCATGTGATAACATACTACTGGATTCTCACATTTCCATATCATAGTGACGGTTGCCTATTTACATTGATACAGATAATATTTATAAATTCTACAATAGAAGATGTATTTTTGTTGTTGTGATCAATCTCTTGAGTATTCACGATCAAACACCAGTTAAATTAGATTTTATGATTAAATTATTTAAGAAGTTTAAAATGTGATAATAAACAAATCTTTATTCAAAGAAGACAAATACAATAGTTATTAGAATAAAAGTTCCAATAACTTAAACTATTAGGGGTCGTTTGGTTTGAAAATAAGTTTTACCATGATTAGTTATGTTGCGATAAGTTATGCTGGGATTAGTTGTACTAGGATAAGTTATCCTGGTATTATTTTTTAGTGGCTGTTTGATTTGTGGTACTAAAAATAATATATAGTGCATTGTTTGTAAAAATATATTATTTGTTTACAATAATACACCTTACTTTAGTTAACTGTTTATGGTCCAGTTTCCAGCATGAGTTATTGCTTCTTCTGCATAAGGTAGACCTGGGGCAGTGGTTTTCTAAGTTCTGGCTATCCGTTCTTCTTTATTATGCTTGTAGATCTCAACATCGTTAAGAAAGAGAATTAACATTGTAGAGTGCCTAATAAAGAGAAGTTTCCACAATTGTCATCAATAGTTTATTTCATGCTTATATAGCAATAATAGAATTAACATATAAAATAAAAATTATGTTGATCCTCAAATAAATCCTTTATTTTGATGTTTCTTTTCATTGGTACCTCAACTTTGGGATAGAGTAATATGATTTAAGATATTATGCTCAAATTTTTATTAATGCAATGGCAAACCATAGTAGAAATCGGATTAGTGATAAACGGGAGGACTAAGGGTAACTAAAGCATGGAACGCACGTCTTTTTACCCGATGGACCACCATTCTTAGTAGCCACCATAGGAAGTCCATGTGCAGTAGCCTAAAGAATTGTCCAGATACATAACAAAATTTAGGAATTAACAATATCAAAAATTTGAAGGACAATGCCAAAAATAGATTAAGTTTAGAACAAACCTCAATTAGAGTAAGTCCAAAAGGTTTAGCTAAAGCTAGATTTATGAAGACACCCTGCGAAGTTTCTATACCATGAGAACAAACATCATAAGGAAAATACTACACAAATTTTAAGGACAAAATGACTAAAAAAATCTTTGTTTTGCCAGCGAGATGGTATATCTCTAGAATGAGTATCTTCAAATGAGTTATTCACTTGATCAACAAGATCTTCTAGAAAATAAAAAAACCAAAATAGTATCTCCGAATCAGTTCTTCACTGTGATAATATATGAAAGTGTCAGTTCAATGTTAAACATGAGGGTATTTTTGTCATTTTATAATTTTCTACAAAAGTTAAATTAAGTTGGGATAGTAATACCACCATATGCGTGGAAAAATTATCCCAAAACTAATTCTTAATCCCGGGGATAAGTTATCCCGAATATTGACAACCAACCGACTGATTAAGAATTATGTATGGATAACTTATCTCAGGACTAATTATTAGTCCCGAGATAAGTTATCCCGAATATTGACAACCAAATGACTGTTTATTCCAGGATTATTATTTTATCCTGGGATTATTTACTTTAATACCACACCCCAAACAACCCCTTATGGTATTGGAATGAAAATATATTTGTAAATTGAAAGAATTACATTATAGGTAGCATTAGTAATACTGTATGTATCTCTCTGTCTTTAAAATTTTGGATAAACATTTACATACCTATTGGCGAAGTAGCTACATTGTTGTGAAATACTATACCAATGACATCCAATGCCTCCAGTAAAGTACTACATTCTCTCTTAGCGTACCATGTTTTTAGCCTACCGAGATAACCTATGACCTTTCTAAAGATCATCTTACATTTGGTAGATTAGTCGCTACACACTATCACTAGCGCTGCCACATGTTCATGGCACTAAAGAGGAAAAAATTGGGTCACGTTATGGGTAAAAACTTCTCATATCAAATTATAACTAGAGTAAACAATTTCATACGAAACTTTACACGGAAGATCTATCAAGGGGGGTGTAAAAAACTGAAATGAAACCTAGATGATCGAAACAATATTGATTAATTTGGCATGCAAAAAGCAATAGGAAAAATATCTCGCTGAAAAAAATGGATAAAATACTTATGATTAAGAATATTTTACAAAGGGGGGGGGGGGGAGAGTACCTTTATGAAAATGCAACTCTCCAGGATTTTTGTTTCTTTACTGGCGGCTTTCCATTTGAATTTTTAGAAAGCTCTCTCTGTTTCTCCTTTACTTTAAATAACTTAATCATGGTACTTACAAAACAATGCAACACATTAGACCATAATCAGAATAAGAAGATAAAATATATGGAAAATGAAGCTTCTCCATCTTTTCAATGTGAAGTTAACTCAGCTCCAAAAAAGCACCTACAGAAATTACCAAAAGGTTATTACTCGGTGAATGAATGAAAAAAATTCAGCATGTGCTATTCAAATTCTAAGCAAACATCAAATATTAGAAGAACTATAAGGCATAGGTATTAGATGCCAAATGATAATTGCTCACTGTGACTTAAAATCTAGCAACATACTCCTTGATGAAGAGATTACTGCCCATGTTGGTGACTTTGGATTGGCAAAATTTCTCTTCAAATCACCATTGAACAAACAAATTTCTATTACATTAAAGGGTTCTATAGGTGATATCCCACCAGGTATGTTATTAATCTATATTGATTTCTCTTGGATTATGTCTATTTCCCTTATTAGGGGTCCTAACATGTAAATATTTATGTACCTTAATCTCATATATGTACTTCTGATGCTAAGGTATGTAATGAACATATGTTCAGTGTCCCAACATATTCATCTTTATGTTGCAGAATATGGATCAGGTGTAAATGTATCCACTCTTGGAGATATTTATAGCTTCGGTATCATGTTGCTAGAGTTGTTCACTGGTAGGAGACCGACTGATGAGATCGTTAAAGATGGACTGAATAATCAGCAATATATCAAAACTAATTTACCTAGACATGTCATGGATATAGTTGATCCATCGTTGCTTTTACTGTATGATAAACATAACAAACACAATGACAATACAAGTGATTTGGAAGAAAAGGCAATACTTCAAGATGATGAGTATATACTGAAGCTAAATGCCAGTAATATGATACAAGGATGTTTGGTCTTAGTATTGAAAATAGGACTTTTATGTTCTAGCTCATCCCCTACATATCAGATGCCAATAAGCATAGCTTTGGACAAGATTCACTCAATTAATAACTTATTTCTTTAGTCAAAGAGGAGAAATAATAGTACAGGTAGATCAGATGGTAATAAGCTAAGAAAATTATCATCTTCCAAATTTTATTGAATAAGGCAAAATAGATAATTACAACTTTGAAATAGAGTCTATTTATAATTAGTACTATTATATACACTATAGCCTAAAGAAGTAACTGGTGAAAAAGTAAGTCCTGCTTAGTAATTGCAAATGTTTCTCACAAAATGTGAATCGCGACTTAGGTATATTCATATCATAGAGCTTGGTGACTGAATGACTGCTTATACTGGTATGTTTTCTACTTTTGCATTTTTTCGATAGATTTCTATTAATGTCTGTACACTTATTCTGCTTTCTCCTCTATATAAATAGAAGAGTCATGATATACTTAAATGGCATACACATATTGGAAAAGAGTGGTCAAATACTAAATATGTATCTAAAGGCTACTATTGGAGAAAGGTTCAGTGTGCAAGAAATTTCCCCTGGTCAAGGGATGAATAATGGGCATTGTGCAAAACCTCAGGGGATAAATAAGATATGTAAACCTTTAATCACCTGCAGTGTTTGACCATTATTTAGCAATACGATAGATCGCGTATTCTTTTCTTTGGGATTTAACTATTCTTAACTACTATTTTCCATTGCAAACCACACAAACTGAGTAACTATTTTGTAATTTCCTCACATTTTCAAAGAGTCTCACCTGATCTGAGTTACAAGTCTTATATATTATCAATCCATCTCTAAAGATGAACTCTCACCCATTCTAGTTATAGATCATAAGCAATAGCTATAAGAGGCAAAGATTAAAAAAGATATGTTGTTTCTGAAAAGCTAAACAAATGTAACAATGTTAAAAGTGACCAAACCACTAACATCCTATTACTCTGATGGTAATGTCACAACAACTTCAACAAGTAGAATTGTGGTAAGATAAAAGTACGGGATTGTTTCACAAGTTGTTGGCATGTCTCTTTATTAATCCTTTACGCACAGAAAATTAAACTGTAGGCAGCCACTTTTTACACCTGATGAAAAAATTCGAAGAAAAAACATTATGTACCTTGATATTTTGCAGTGGAAAATGTTGGATTTTCAACCAAAAGATCTTCCCCAAATCTACTTTGAATCACTTGGAAACAAAGTTGTGGAATCACAAACTAAATGCCTTAATTATTGACTATTTTGCTGTTGTTTTATTTAGTTTTTCTTTGTTTTTGTTTCTTGACTTTTTATGGGAAAAGAAGAGTTGTAATATATTAGGGAAGTGGAAGTAACCGTTCCGTCCAAGATTCAAAATTAAATCTTATCTATTCTTTTCCCCCTTAATTTGTTAGATAATTCAAAAATAATTTAAAATGGGTCAGGTCGGGTCGGTTCACATGGACGACCCATGACCCGTAATTCAACATCTCCCACTTCACACATAGTGGACAAGACCCAAAGCAGTATGACATAAAATTATCATCTATTCATACAACAAATAGTTCGTGCAACCTATGAGCATCTCGAGTTTTACCCATAAGGTTTTACAAGATACTTATAGGAATCCAATCACATGTGGAAAGAATTCTCTATTAATATAAGGATCTTAATACTCATAATACACTAGACATCATTCACTACTTCAGTAGTTACTTATCCAATCCCTTATCCTCTTAAAGAGTTGAACTCGAGTTTATGTTTAACTTTATATACATAATTAAACTTGACTCTTATATGGTTAGTGTAATAGCCGGCATGCATAGATAAGTGAAAATATTCATTTTAATCGTCTTCCCTTTCTACTCGAATCTATCTGTTACAAATCAACTACTTTCCTCGACATGCACCACATTGCCGAATCTCTCATGGCTATTAGTAACATGCTAAAGTAGAAAAAACAATCGAAACTTCAAGAAACAGTTAAAGGTCTAAGGGTATTTCAATGAAAAGTTAAAATAACTTTTTAAGGTCTCACACAATGAAGAAGCAGGGATTCATTCTTCCATTAACCCATTGGTTGCTACGCAGAGGTGGCATGAAACACGCGCTATGATGTTATCACCTTATATTGGTGCGTGTGTCTTATTCCTTTAGTCATTCAACATCGTACAGATCTAGGTCTAGACACCTCTAAATTTCTAACCTGATTTTCTTTCTTTAATAATCCTCAAATCCATATTATTATAGAAACTCGCATCTGGGTTTACAAAATAAGTTATTATCTTATGGTGGAACTTTTATCTTCACGTTCCTTGATGTAAGAGGTGATTGCTCATGTGAGAGATCCAATCTCACAACTTGTTCGACACACTGTATTAATAAAACACAATTTCGCATGCATATGAGATTGAACATAAATTCAAGATTCTTATATTGATAATAATTATAATCAAGTCATCTACAATACATGGACATAATCATATCCTACGTAATCCTAGAGACATAATATTTTTCTCAAACAAGTCTCTACATATCGCCTTAGTAAAGGTATCAACTATCATTTCTCGTGTAAAAATCTATCGTAAATTTATTTCTCCACTTGCTACTATGTCTTTTATAAAGTTATACTTAATATCAATGTGCTTGGTTTTGTTGTGATATTTAGGATCCTTTGTATATGCGATAGCCTCTTGAGTATCACAATATAAAATCATAGGACCCTTAGAATTTTTTGCAATGTTCAAATGCTCAAAGAATCTCTTCAACTAAACAACTTCTTGTACTGCAGATGCACAAGCCACAAATTTTGATTCTATAGTTGATAGGGTTGTGCAAGTTTGTTTTTTTCTTTTCCATAAAATTGCACCACCATTTACCAAGAAGTCATAATCAAAAATTAATTTTCTATCATACCGATCACCAGCCCAATCAGCATCTGTATAACCTCTTATGGATAAATTGGATCCACTATAGCATATTGAACAATCACCAGTTCCCTTCAGGTATCAAAAAATTCTCTTTACTGCTTTCCAATGATCCCTTCCAGGATTGTATTAATACCTGCTAACTAGACCTACGACATAACAAATGACTGTGCGAGTACACATCATAGCGTACATCAAACTCCCAAATGCACTAGAATATGGTACTCGAGACATGCCTTCTTTTTCTTTTTCAGTCTTTGGGCACATTTCAAGGCTTAAAGTTTCACCTCTTTCTATAGGAGTATCCATGGATTTGCAAGTATTCATTCAAAAAAGTTTCAAAATTTTTATTATGTATGTTTTTGAGATAGACTCAAAATTTTCTTAGAACGGTCTCTTTGGATTTTAACGCTCAATATATAGTCTGCTTCACCCATATCTTTCATTTCAAATAACTTTGAAATCCATGACTTAACATTTTTTACATACTCCAAATAATTTCCATCTAATAAAATATCATCCACGTAAAGCGAAAGAATCACAAATATTTCATTGGACTTTTTAACATAGATGCAATGGTCTTCATCGATCATGGTGAAATCAAATGAAATCACTTTCTTATGAAATCTCAGGTACCACTGCCTTGAAGACTACTTAAGGCCATATATTAATCTGTTTAATTTACAAACCTTCTTTTCTTGGCCTTTAACAACAAAACCTATAGGTTATTCCATGTAGATTTCCTCTTTTAGTTCTCCATTGAGAAAAGCAATTTTTCCATCCATTTGGTGTAATTCTAAATCTAAATGTGCAACTATAGACAAAACCAGGCGAATTGAGGTGAATTTCACAATTGGTGAAAAAGTTTCCTCATAATCTATTCTAGCTTCTTGAGTAAAACATTTTTCTGCCAATCATTCTTTGTGCCTTTCTATTGACCCATCCAATTTGCATTTAACTTTGAGGATCCACTTGTTCCCAATAGCTTTATGCCAAGAAGGAAGGTCAACTAGATTTTAGACTTTATTGGTTTTTATGGACTCTAATTTTTCTTTCATCGCTTTTATCCATTCATTTTTTTCAGGACTCGATAAAACCTCAGTCACAGAATTATGTTCTTCCAATTCCGAGAGAGATACCAGGAAGACATAATCCTCAATCTCATAAGACCATTTAGGCATACCTTTTCTGGTACTCTTACATAATTGAAGTTCAGATTCTTCAATGGGATTTTGAGATTCACAACTTTCACTTGGACCAAGAATCATTTCTTGTTCTATTGAATTATCAAGTATGTTCGATGACATTATTTGATCATCTGAATTCAGCATTTCATAAAGAGGCTCATTATTCTTTATTTCATTCCTTTTTGAAAAATCATTTTCCAAGAATGTGACATCTCGTGATTCAATTTCAGTAGTACTTCCATCTTCTAATTCACCAATGAACACATATCCTTTGGAGTATTTTGAGTATCTTATTAAGATACATTTCTTTCCTTTTGGACTTTGTTTTCCAAACTTATCAGAACAATCTTTAATATATGCAGCACAACCCCAAGGTCGTAGTTCATTAAAGTTTGGTTTATTACCAGTCCATAGTTCATAAGGAGTAAAAGATATTGATTTATAAGGCACTTTATTCAATATGTAGGCTGCAGTTAATAATGCATCTCCCCAGAAAGAGATTGGTAAATTTACCTGCATCATCATGCACTTTGTCATATCCAAAATGTTCTATTTCTTCTTTCGGCTACACAATTTTATTGAGGTGTATGAGGAGTAGTCAATTGTCTGATAATGCGTTTTTCAATACACAGTTTTTCAAACTGTTTTGACAGATATTCACGTCCTATATCAGTTCTTAATGACTTTATACTTTTGTCTAATTGATTCTCAACTTCATTCATATATCTTTCGAAGTATTCAAGTACTACTAATTTATGAGATATCAAATAGACATAACCAAAACGTGTGAAATCCTTAATGAATGTAATGAAATATGAAGCACCAATCCTTGCCCTCACATTCATTGGACCACAGATATTAGAATGGATTAATTGAAATGGGAATTCGGCTCTTTTAGCCTTCCCAAATAGTTTATGTGTAATCTTTCCAGCAAGATAATTTTCACAAGTTGGCATTTCAATTTTGGAGAAAGAAACTAGATGTCCTTTCTTTTCTAGTCTATTCATTCGGTCTTGCCCTATGTGACCCAATCTAGCATTCCATGTAATTATATCAACATCAATATTGCTAGAATAACATGACATTACACAACGGTCAACATAATAGTCATAAGTTGAAGGATTATAATCTAAAACAATAAAGCGGTCATAGAGATGTCCGAAACCATAAAAACATTATCTAGAGTAATTCTTACACAATTATGACTAAAGAACAAATGAAAACCAACATCTAAGAGAACAGACACAAACACTAAGTTTCGTCGAATTTCTAGAGCATATAGGACGTCATGCAACATTAAAGACCGGCCTCTATGCAAATCTACTTTGTAAGTGTCAATCCCTTTGACTTCAAGTCTTGCATTATTTCCTACATAGATCCACCTTGATCATAGAAAAACTCGATAAAACTCCATAAATGCTTCTCGATCTCGACTCACATGGTCGGTGGCTCCTGGGTCTATAATACACATACGATAAGATTCAGTTAATAAAATAGTGCTAGAAACATTTGTAGAACTTAGAGTTGCATTTAGAAATGCTACCTTTTTCTGTTCAGGACATTCACGAGCAAAATACCCAAGATTTTGGAAATTCTAGCGCTTCATCTTGCTCTTGTCTTTCTTCTTGAAAAACTTTTTTCCCTTCTTGAAGTTTAGCTTGTTTTTTTTCTCCGAAAGTCCTTCTTCGATCTTTTTACCCTTCCCATTCTCTTTCCACTTCTTCTTATACTTGAATCCTGAAGAGTTCTTACCACTTGATTCTATCATAAAGACATTAAAAGCAGCTTTAGCAGCACCAAGCCGCTCATCTTTAAGTTCAACATGACATGCAACATCAAAAAAAGTTTTGATGTTGTCATTGTAGGTTAAGTTGACCTTTAGGTGTTCCCAACTGTTGGGAAGAGATCGGATCACTGCCTAAACCTGCTGCTCATCCGAGAGAACATGACCAACACTTTTGAGTTGAGCTATCATATTCAATATCATCCTAAGGTGTTATTTGATGTTCTGATCATGACACTTCTTGTAAATGTCAAATTTGATAGTCAGCTGTCTTAGGCGGGTAACAGAAGTACCCCCATATGTTCTTCACAAGTGTACCCAGATGGCATTGGCAGTAGGAAATTCCTCAAACTAATGTATGAGGTTATCAACCACAGAACTTGCAATTATTCCACGTGCAATGGAATCGGCCTTTTTCCAAGCCTTATAAGCTTCCAGTTCTCTTCTGTGTTGTGCAGTATTGCCCTGTTCTGGTAGACTCAAGACATAGTTAATACCTTCAAGAGCATTTTGCTCTTCCAGTAGATACCACATCTTACGACTCCAAATGTCGTAGTTGTCTTCATTTAGGTTTTCTCCTTTGTTCAAGTCAGCAATTATACTTTTGGATGCCATGTATATTATTAAGAGACAATTACACAAGTATATTATCAATTATGCATGCAAGTTACACATTCAAGAAAATCATTTCACATAAAGGTTTCATGTTTAGTGTATAATCGAAAGGACACTTAAGAATCCAATCATCATATACTAACTAAACACTTAACCAAAATTAGAAATTAATTTCCTAATGTGCATTAGAATGATAGCTTTCAATTAAGTTGTTTAAAACTCAAACAAATGAATAAAATTCATATAAAAGGAGATAAACAATTTAATATATATATATATATATATATATATATATATATAAGGTTTATAAAAACTTCATATTACAAGTCAATCTAAAAATAAAAGTCATTCCACAAATATTCTAGACGACTATTGTACACCCAAAAAGGCTCGCTAGGCCAAATCTCATGGTAAACATTAATTAATCTCTCTCCCCAAGGGTTGTGAAGAGAATTTACTAAAATAGCTAATGCTTCCCAATCCGAGATTTCTACATAGTTTTCCAGTTCTACACATTTCATCTCAAACAGATGTATAAAACTAGCAATACCAATGTTAGGTGACATCTTAAAAGACTTGAATTCTTTCAATTTTTCTGTCTTTTCCTTCGCATAGCCCTTTCATTCCGTAAAAGATTTTGTGTCTCTCTATAGACACCATTTCATATGATCTATCCACCTCAAAAACATGCCCTTCAATGACATGCTCTTCTACCTTGTCTCTTTCCTCGACATCCAGAACTCCCACTTGGAGTGATTCGAGTTTGTCCCCGTTTAGCCATTTCTGAAATAGGAACCAAGAAACAATAAGAATGATGTTTCATTCAATGCAACAACTTAGTGGCAATTTTATTGTAGAAGTCACAATCTGCTTATGAAAAATTATGAACTATTTAAGACAAGAATCAAGCCTAATTTATATCCTCAAAAAAAATAGAGGCATAAAATTTTACACTACAAGATTCGTCAATTTTTTTATTTAATGCAATTATAGTGCACAGTAAACACCCCTTCTTTGATATATATATATATATATATATATATATGTACTACTATATGTACATTTACTGCATGTCACTACATTGCAACAACCAAAAAAAATTTAAATAAAAAAAGAAGAAGGGCCCATTACAATAAAAACGTACAACACAATTCTTATAATATTTCCCTTTTCCCAAAAAGACAAGACAAAAGGGTACATAAAGTCAAAAAAAAAACTTTTAAAAAACTTATTAAAAGAAAAAAGAAGAAAAACGCAGGCACAGTACTTCTCCTTCTTCTTCTGATGAAGAACGCATAATCTATCAACCCCCCTTCTTTTATTTTAATTACAAGATGCTTTAACAGTATTTGCATCCACAACAACAATGACAACAACAAATAATATGAAAGGTTGAATTAAAAAAAAGTGCATCTTAATGAATTAACGGTACTTAGATCAGAGTTGCTGTGTACCTAACCAAAGTGGTGGAGTAGCGGTGGCGCACGACCGGAGTACAGCGACATGTCTGACTAGATTATTTAATGTATATCCGGTCAGGAATTTTTTTCACAGGTGCATACAATGCCGATTTTCTATTTCTACACTTCAAATCTAGATATTTTGTGCAAAATTAAGGCAATAATCCTGTCTCTGATGCCATTGATGAAAAAATTTGAAGCAAAAACATTGTGTACCTTGATGTTTTACAGCGGAAAACATTGAATTTACAACCAAAAGGTCTTCCCCAAATCTACTTTGAATCACTTGGAAACAAAGTTGTAGAATCACAAACTAAATGCCTTAATTATTGACTTCTTTGCTATTGTTTTATTTTGTTTTTCTTTGTTTTTGTTTCTTGACTTTTTACAGGAAAAGAAAAGTTGTAATATATTGGGGAAGTGGAAGTAACCGTTCACCCCAAGATTCAAAATTAAATCTTATATCTTCTTTTCCCTCTTAATTTGTCAAATAATTCAAAAATAATTAAAATCGGGTCGGGTTGGGTCGGTCCACATGGGCGACCCATGACCCGTAATTCAACACACCCAATAGAAACAAAGAAAATAGTATAAAACATCAATATTACATTGTTCTATAGTTCTTCCAGTTTATCTGCCAATCCATACATTGATACACATTAATCTTCAGTCTCAAACAAAGACCAAGTATTGACCAGCTACGTGATGCCTAGCTTGATTAGCCTAACTTAGAGGAACTCCAAGAGCCTCTTCGGGACACACAACAAGTTGTGTTTGAGTTTAATGACATACCTGAGTATGTTGTGCAACAACTCCAGCTGCAGCGCCATTAGGACCCCTGAAGACGCTGGGAACGAATATCTGACTAGCTGATAAGTAATTTAGTTTTGTAGCATAATTGATGATATGGTCAATTGCTAGCATGACTTAAAAAAGATTATTCCTTCTATTAGCACTCAAGGGTATAAACCATAAATCAAGAAATCCTATCAGTATAAAAAGTTTGTACAAACATCACATCATGATGCAATGACTTCGCTAAAATCCCTTAACTGAGATGCTAGTCACATGCCAGAACCAGATTGTCATGATCCGATGTAGTAGAGTCTCTATTATTTATTCAAATAAAAAGACAAAATACAGCAAGAAAATTTTGCCTGGAGAAAGTAATATAGTAGCAATCCCCATTCCGTCTAATAGAAGAGCTGGAGGAAACTGTCAGTTTCAACAATTACTTGATTGTATAGCTATGTGCCAACCCAGATATTTATGACTAAGTTACAGTTTTGTGAATCTAAGAGTTAAAAATTACCATAAGGTATATCAAACTCCTTGTATTCATATTGACTTAACATTCAAAACACAAATAAGGACCTAGTATTAACCTCCTAGCTTTTAGTTCAATATATATAAGAACCTGGTTCTTAAATTTCTATTTTACATTAGATATGGTTGATGTAATTTTATAACAAAGCATCAGATACCACCTAATGTTATATTTAATTCAGACCACAGTTTCTCTTACATAAAATAATCTTAACATAATAATGTTGTAGTTGTGTTCATGTCACATTCTTGTTTGCGAGCTATTAGTAACTTAAGTAGTGATGGTCATCCATTACCCCTGAATAAACATAAGAAGAAGTAAGGAAAAAAAGAAGAGAGAGTTCAAAAATACTGTCAAACTCAGAGGCTCGGCACCAAAATAAGACAAAAGCACCTTTTGTCCTCAAACTACAACTAAATACCCCTACCCATTTGGGATTTTTTTTGCATTTCTTTGCACTAAATTTAACACAGTCCACACAAAACACCAAATACAGACACTACGAGCTATACCATCTCAAATCATTAGTCGTTCCATAATCCACCTCTTGAAAGTTATACTTATGCTCAAATATTTCATGCAATATCTCGACAAGCTTAACAACTTAGTAATAATACTTAATTGATACAGAAAGATATGCAAGCCTACATCAATGATATTGTCGGATGGTTTTTGCATATTTATGTTCGAGATAATAATAAATAAATATAGTAAAAATCTTCATAAGAACATAGCATCCGAGTGAATACAAATTCCACCTGCATTGAAAACTTGGAAGTCATGAATTCAATAATGGGCTTCAGTCCATGGTAAGCAGTACTAACTTCAATTCCAGCGAATCAAACCTAGAGAACATCACCAACTTCATCAGTTACTCCAAGTCTTCCGTTCTACAACAACAACATACCCAGTGAAATTCAATAAAGTGGGGTCTCAAGATGTAGAGCGTACGCAGACCTTACCACTACCTGTTGGAGGTAGAGAGGTTTTTCTCAAAAAAAGGACAAAGAAGATTTTAAAAAATATTCAAAAACAAGAAAAAATACAAACTCACTTTTACCTTCCCAAAATTTGGTTTTCCAGCAAAGATCACAAAAGGATAAGAGTAAATTCAAGATTTGCACATGCTTTAATACCCCATTTCAAGAAATAACACAAATGTAGTGTGAGAATAGGATTAGGAACTTTCTATATTGGGAAAACATGAAAAAGGAAGTATAGTAAAGCTACAGTAACAATAAGCTTTTAAGAACTAATTTTAAGGGAAAAAATCCAAGATTTGGATACCTTTTAACACCCTTTTCCCCCTTTTTTCAAAAAATGAAGCTAAACAACACAAATGTGGAGAAAATAGTGTACTTGGTTCAATAAATTTGACGAAAAAATCAAGATTGATTCTAGAAAGCAAAAAGCAAGTCTTCTTAAACCTCTATTCACTAAAGCTGTATCTGGTTCCTACCAGTCATTACACCAACCAGCTTAAGCTAATTACAATAGACTACTATATCGAGTATGTCACACATCAATGATGATTTTTATATCAAACATCAAATGACATAATCACCATAAGATAGACCTAAGCGGAAGGCACACATCGTCTATATGACTAATATGACAATATCGAAACAACGGTGATGAGAGTAGGAAAGTTTGACTATGTTCATATGTTATTAAATCATTTTGGAAAAGCATATGACATTTCTCCTTTTAGAGAAGATTTAAGTGTCAATAATAGTCAAACTATGATTTTTGCAGACACCATACCTGCCTAACGACATCTTCTAAACTGTATCTGAGTTTGGTTAAAGCATTTGCTTAAGGTCCTATAACCCTCAAGTTTCTAATTTTGTAAAGTAAAGCTCTTCCTTACAAGCACCAAAAGCATATTAAAGTAACTCACTCCAATGTACAACTGTTGTAGTTATACACCAAATAAATGGGAAGCCTAATCTAACCTGAAGGAACTCCACAGACAAGTAATACGCATGTTTTACATTCATATCTTCATAGAAATCGTATGTGGCGTTCCAATTTATAATGAGCATATATCGAACACTCTCTATAGTTGCATAGTATGCCTTGGGAAGTACAAAATTCTCAAAAGAGAATGATGGAGAGAACTCCGCATGATACTTTAAACTTGATAAAACAGATGTGGAGTCGGGCTAAAAAATATCCATTGCAAATCCTTAAAATACCAAAAATAACTTACTCTACAATTCCAACCACCTTACTATGTTAGTACCCATGAAACAGCGAGAACATAACTGTATAACACTCATCTCTCTACCTAACAAATTGCGTCTTAAAAATACAGATAGATATATTGCTTTGAGATTCATATAATTTTGTAATCATTAAACTTACTACTATTGAAAATTTCAGGATTCGGCCTTTTATTTTAGTCATAGAACATACGATTTCTTTGCTTTAATAAGCCTTCTAGTAGTCTTCCTTGGTTTTCTACTGATTCTACTTTCATTAAGATGCCTTGTTTATAAGGATGCAACCATGATCGAAACCAGTTAAACTACTATAGATTTCCTCAGACAAAGAAATGATACATTTGCTGTAAGATTTAAATCTCCACTAGTTACACCAAAACATAAAACAACGAAAATGAGCTTGAGCCCCTTATCTCCTATATGTAGACCCACCTCCAAGCTTATTTCAGTTGGATCCTAAGTTGGTAATGATCTCTTTGTCAACAAAAAAGTTGAATTTGGAATATTAACCTATCATAATAGAATAGTTTCTTTTAATCATATAGGAAAAATTGTATGCCTAATGCACTAAAAAATCACAATGGAAATGATTTTCTATCCCTTTACAAGCTTTTTTTTGGTTTTATGTCCTTTTATAATATTTTCATTTTTGCACATAAGAGATCTGAAAGACCATTTTCTTCTATTCAAATTGTAAGAGGGTAATAGATCTCATTTCTTTTAAATTTATAGTATTCAAAAATGGATTATTTAGCCAGGATATGTACTTAACTGTATCCTAGAAATAGGTTAGACTATGCCAATTTCTTTCAGCCATATATTAACATTATAAGCAAAGTCTTCTCTACTTCTGAACCTAGTTATTTGTTCATAATACAATTTAAGATATTTTTCTAAAAATCATAAATATGGATTCATAGAATTTGTAATCCTCACCTTAACCCCGGAAGATCTCCTTCGCTGATAATTTGAACAACAGGACATTTCAAACCAAGAAAACAATCAACCTCTGCACCAAGCTGCTTAAGACCATCAAAAAAATCACCAATTGGTCTGTCTCTCATCCGAGGAACTCCAATGTAAGAAATATCACCCATCCAATTAAAAACATCACACGCTATGTCTCATTTGGTCCTCAACCGATTTCGTTTAGTACTCTTGCATAAACATATATATCATATTTTTTTGTATATACAATACATCTACTTGTTGCTATTTTGATCAAATCAGTGGATGTAACCTGTAATAAATTAAGAACAACATTAGTTAGTACAAGTACAAGGAATTCACTGTAGCATAAGGTTTATGAAAAATCTAAAAGTAATGAACATAAATAATGACACGATAAAGAGGGGTAATACACTAAATTATTAATGGAATAAGCATTTAAATGGTATCATACAATTCATACAGTCTAAGTACTTTTTTGAGGAAAATTTGAGATGGGTATTCTCTATGTTTTTGGCAAGATGATACCCCCACAGGTATATTATTGTCGGTTCTATTTTCAAACATATAACTCGAATATTTAAAAATTGCTCATCATTAAAGACGAAGATAAATTTGACCCTCATAGCATTTTATAATACTAAAATGAAATGGTAAAATTATAGAAGACTTGTAGAAGTATGCTAGTACCTCATTGTTAAAGATGTGTTTAGTAGAATTTGCATCTGGAGCTCTAATTAGAAAGTAGAGCTTCTTCACATTTGACTGCAGAGAACTACAAGAATTTACAATAGAAGCATTAGAAACACTAACATTATTCACAAAGTACTATTGTGCAACCTAAAGGAGAGTGAGAAAAGAGAAAGTACTGTTTGCTAGGTAGCCCATTATACCAGTGATGAAAATGGTCTTGCACTCGAGAAACTGAATGCCAATGTTGCACGATTCCATTGCACTGTAAATAATTAAACATAAATATTATCAGGTTGCCAGTACTAAAAAATGGAAAATTATTTATTTCGGGGAAATTATACTTCCTACTCGGTGTTTGGTATCCACTTTAGGCTCGACTAATTCATATTTACACCAAAAAGTGCCAATAATTGCAAAAATAAGCATACGAAGAACAATTGATAATAATTTTAGCAACTACATGAGATGACTCAACGAAATTGAACAAAGAACAAATTCATTGACTTCAACAATAGAAGAAGATTAGTTCAAAGAATTTGATGTATAAATATCAGATAAAGCTTTAACTAAAATGTTGTTGTCTAACTTTAACAAAAGGAGAAAACATAGGGATAACAGTATTGAGAACTCTAATACTTGATTGTTTGTCTATCTTCTTCACCTTTATTCTAGAGTAACAACGACCTTTTACTAACTACTTTAGACCACATAAAAAATGCAGATGGTGTTCAATTGAAACTCAACCAAGAAGAAAAAAGTTGGGTGATAGAGAAACTAAAGTCAAAATTTCCATTCAAACCCCACTATAACTGCAAATACACACTAAAAACATTTTTTATCTTCATATAAAAGATCAGATGAGATTAAATTTAAACCCTGTAAAAAAATAAGAAGAAACAACATAGAGAGCATAAAAAGGGGGTGGAGTTTCATTTGTACCTCTGGTAAATTATGAAGAACACTAACTTTATTGTAATCCATTTCAGGATCTTTTCCTTTTTCTACTTGATAATTAGTCAACTAAGAACTTCACAAAAAATCGTCAAAAGAGATAACATAATAGAATAGAATTGATTAGAAAAAAAGAGAGTAGAAAGATCAAGAAGGATCAAGAAGACAGATAATAAGGATACAAATAACTCAAAACAGTAATAGTGGAAGATCTTTTGTTAAGAAAATTGACTGTTTTGCCTCTGGTCATTCCTTTGGTGACTCTTATATATATATATATATATGTGTGTGTGTGTGTGTGTGTGTGTGTGTGTGTGTGTGTGTGTGTGTGTATGCGTGTGTGTGTGTGTGTATGTTAAATCATGTTATTCATAAAATATCAAATTACTTGAGTTTGGGTCCGGACTTAGTACGGGCCTTATAAAACAAGACTATATATGAGGGAGAACATCTTATCCATTTTAGTAAATTTGAACAATTACATGGGTATTTAAAATGCTATACAAAATGATGAGTCATAAAGAAGTGATAGTGACACTATAAACTATCTATTTATCCAACTAAATTTAAAATTAATTCAAAATTTTACTGTTGTCTTTTATGTGTGATAATAGTAATTTAATTAAAAAAATAATTTAATCCTCACAAGAAATTTGTGAAGCTTTAGTAAATTTTTAAGGACTCATTGAAGAAACATCTACAAAAAGTATTTTACTGAGTATGACTTTTAATAATTTAATTTATCATAAATCATACAATAGTTTGTAACATCAAATATTTTTATATTAATCAAATATT
Organism: Capsicum annuum; assembly: GCF_002878395.1. NCBI lineage: Eukaryota > Viridiplantae > Streptophyta > Magnoliopsida > Solanales > Solanaceae > Capsicum > Capsicum annuum. Next base: position 53,430,680 of record NC_061117.1, read on the forward strand.
GTATTTAAACAAATGAATTAGCCAATATAAATGTTAATTGAGAAAAAAATAATAAAATTAATTATACATAAGGACAAAATCAATTTAGATCGTTAAAAGCTTTCATTCAAAAAATTTCAGTAAAACAAAAAGGAAAAAAAAATTCGTGTGTGCATTTGTTTGAAAATTAAAAGAAAGACTAAAATATACCATAAGAAATATTGTTATTTTTAACTTATAAAATCTTTTACTCACTCCGTTTTAATTTATTTGTTTGGTCTTGACTTAACACAAAGTTAAAGAAAAAGTAACGAATATTTTTGAAGTTTATGGCCTTAAACTAAAAATATGTAGAAAGGACCAAAATATTTTTTTATTCTTGTTGTCTTAAACATGCAACATGAAAAGTTGAAATTAATCCAAGAAAGGAAGAGATATTTTTTTAAAAATGAATTAAAAATAGGACAAAAATTGAAATAAATATATAATTTAACATTTTAAAAATATTGAAAATAATCAAAACTTGACCGTTAACTAACATAATGATAAAAAACAAATAAAAACCAAAAATAGCAAGTTAGAAAAAATTACAGATATAAATATTAATGTAGTTTAAGCCCGGACTTAGCACAGGCTAGACAACACTAGTCTATATATATATGTGTGTGTGTGTGTGTGTATAACACCGACAAAAAGTCATAAATTACCCCACCCCCACCCCCTCCACCTACACACTCCTTCTATATTTTTTTTGTCAAAAATAGCTTAGATTTTAGCAAAATAGGAATGTTTTTAGCATAACTTTCAAAATTCTAATTTATAGTCTTTTTTTCTCCTCTTTTTTCTTCTTCTCTTTTCTTTTTCTTACCTTTTTTTTGTCTCTTCTATCTCTTGCATCTACTTCACTTTCTTCTTCTTTTTTTCTTTTTTCCTTTTTTTTTCTTATTTCTTTCTTATTTTTTATTTTTTGTTCTATTTTTTTTTAATGTTTTTGAAAAATATGGTTAAGTCGAGTACAAGTTATGGGTGATGATGGATACATCATAATCGTTCAATGTATTTGTATTCACCATCATTTTTACTTTTTTTTTTTTTTTTTTACTTTTTGATTTTTTATTTTCTCTTTCTTTTTTTGTTCTCTCTTTTCATTTTTCTCTTTATTCTATCTGTAACTTCTATTTTTCTTTTTTTTTTTGTTTTCTTTTTCATTTTTGTGTATTTTTTTCTTTTTTCTTTCTTTTTTTTTGTATTTTCTTTTTCATTTATTTCTTTTTCGTATTTTTCACTTGTTTTCTTGTTGGTTCTTTTCTTCTTTTTCTTTTTTTTTTCTATTTTTTTTATTTTTGTTTTTTCTATTTTTTCTCTTTTCTGTTTGTGACTTCTCTTTCTCTATCTTTTTTTTTTAATGCTATTTATTTCTGTTTTTATTTTTTTATATTTTTTTGTATTTTCGATAAATATGGAGATGTCAAGCACAAGTCATGGGTGGTGATGAATACATCATTATCGTTCATTCTGTTTGTGTTCACCGTCATTTTTTTTCATTTCCTTTTCTGTTTTTGTCATTTTTTTACTTTTTGAATATTTTTCTATTTTCATTTTCTTTTTATTTTTTCGTTCTTTCTTTCATTTTTCTCTCTCTTCTATCTACAATTTGTATTTCTCTTTCTTTTTTTTTTATTTTTCTTTTTTATTTCTTTTTTTTTTCATTTTTTTGTATTTTTTATTTTCTCTTTTTTATTTATTTGTATTTTCTTTTTCATTTTTTTCCTTTATCGTATTTTTCCTTTTTTATTTTTGGTTCTTTTCTTATTTTTCTTTTTCATATTTTTGTGTTTTCTTCTTTTTTCTCTATTTTTATTTTTCTTTTCTTTGTTTTTGTTGTTTTTCTTCTTTTTTTTCTATCTACAACTTCTATTTCTCTATCTTTTTATTTTTTTCATATTTTTTATTTCTATATTCTTTTTATTTTATTTTATATTTTTTCTATTTTTAATAAATATAGTTATGTCAAGTACAAGTCATGAGTGATAATGAAAATACCATAACCACTTATTGTAATTGTATTCGTACTATTATTTATATTTATTGATAAAATTGTATTTGTATTTTATAGTTTGTATTTTTATTTGTATTTTGTAATTCACACTTGTATTTTTATTTTATAATTCACGCCATCATTAATATTTTTGTATTCGTTGAAACAATTGTATTAGTATTATAGTTCGCGCATGTATTTATACTTACATTTTACAGTTTTTATTTTTATTTGTATTTTATAGTTTTCGCCATCATTTATATTTTTATAAAATTTGCATGTGTATTCTAAAGAACTATTTCATATTTGTATTTTATAGTTGACTGCATATTATATTTGTATTTTATGGTTTCATTTTTTTTGTATTTATATTTGTATTTTTATTCTAGTTCTGCTGATACACTTGTAATTTTAAAAGAACTATTTTGTATTTGTATTTGTAAATTGACAACATATTATATTTGTATTTTTCATTTCACTTGTTTGTATTTGGATTTGTAGTTGACAACATCATTTGTATTTTTATATAATTGTAAAAGAATTATAATTTTTTTCTTTCTATGAACACTTGTATTTATACTCATTGATATGAATTATATGTTATTAATGCAAATTGAAAATTACAAATATAAATGATTAATTATATACATATAAATATTGCATTTGTATCAAATGATACATATTTATACAACTTGAACCATACGCATACAAGTGATACTTATATATATACAAATACAAATGATAAACTTGACATACAAATACTAACGATACATTTGCATAGAATGATATATTTCATATTTATATATTTTAGACCCAAATAAATATAATTAATCTATATATTTACTTGTATATAAATACTAAAGATAAATGGTATTCACGGCTGAACTATTCAAATATAAATAAAACTTTTATTTAAAATATATAGTATAATACGAATAATATAACATAAAAATATATATAAAGTGTAAAATATGACACAACAACAAAAAATGAGAGAAAAGAAAAATAAAATACAAAAAAATGAAAAAAAAGAAAAAAAGAAGAAAAAATGATCAAAAAAACCTAACCAGAACTAAAAGATAAAAAATAAAATAAAAAAAGGCCGTAAAAATTATTAGAAACAAAAAAACAAAATAGATGATTTTGTTTTTCTCCATTTTCCCCATTTTTCCTTTTTTCCTTTTTCTTTTGTCTCTACTATCTCTAGCTCCTATTTCTCTTTCTTCTTTTTCATTTTTTTTCTTCTTGTACTTATTTTCTTTCTCATTTTTGTTTTACTTAATATCTTTTTTTATTATTGAAAATTATGGCTACTCAAGCACAAGACAATGATGATAACGTAAATTTTACAATTGCTTATCGTATTTGTATTCACACTATAATTTATATTTTTGTATTCATTGATACAATTATATTTGTATTTGTATTTTAAAGTTCACGTTTGTTTTTGTATTTTATAGTTCACATTTGTATTTGTATTTTATTATTCGCACTTATATTTTGTATTTGTATTTATAATTTGACCGTACATTATATTTATATTTATAATTTTATTTATTTTATTTTTTTATATTTGAAGTTGACAACATCATTTATATTTTTAAAAAATTGAAAAAGAATTATTATTTTTATTTCTATGAACACTTGTATTTATATTCATTGATATAATTTGTATTTTATTGATGCAAATTCAACAATAAAACTAAAAATGATAAATTATACAAATAAAAATATTATATTTGTATCAAATGATACATGTTTATATAGCTTGAACCATAGCTTTCCATACTCGGTATGATCACTTCGAATTTTTAGTCATATCCTTTGGTCTAACCAATGCCCCTGCAGCTTTCATGGACTTGATGAACCGTGTGTTAAAGCAGTACTTGGACATGTTCGTCATAGTCTTTATAGATGGTATTCTGGTCTATTCTCTCACTGAGCATGATCATTCAGACCATCTCAAAATTGTTCTTCAGACCCTCAGAAATCATCAGTATTTGCCAAGTTTAGTAAGTGCGAGTTTTGTCTAAGATCAATAGCATTCCTTGGCCATATTATTTCCAATGAAGGCATTAGAGTAGATCCTCAAAAAACCGAAGCGGTAAGAAACTGGCCCAGACCTATATCTCCAATAGATATCAGGAGTTTCTTGGGTTTGGCTGGCTATTACAGACGGTTTGTCAAGGTATTTTCTTCTATTGCGTCTTTTATGTCCAGATTAACTCAGAAAAAGGTCAAGTTTCAGTGGTCAGATTCATGTGAGAAGATTTTTTAGGAATTGAAGACTCGACTCACTGCAGCTGCAGTTATAGCTCTTTCAGATGGTTCAGATGGGTTCATAGTATATTGTGATACATCCAGAGTGGGTTTAGGTTGTGTCCTCATGTAGCATGGTAAGGTCATAGCCTACACCTGCAGAAAATTAAAACCCTATGAGAAGTATCCTACTCATGGTCTTGAGTTAGCAGCCGTAGTTTTTGCCTTAAAGATTTGGAGGCATTATCTTTACGGAGTTCATGTAGACGTATTCACAGATCATAAGAGTCTCCAGTATGTCTTTTCTCAAAAAGATCTTAATCTTTGTCAGAGAAGGTGGTTAGAGCTCTTGAAGAACTATGACATGAGTTTCCATTATCATTCGAGAAAGGCCAATGTTGTGGCCGATGCTCTCAGTAGACTCTTCATGGGTAGTATTTCTCACATTAAGGATAGCAAGAAAAAGATATCTCAGGAAATCTATCAACTTCCCAGACTAGGCGTTCGCTTAGTAGACTCTTCATAGGGTGGTGTATGTGTTCATAGTAGTTCAGAGTCATCTCTAGTTTCCGAGGTTAAAGAAAAGAAAGACATAGATCGTAGACTTGTCGAGCTAAAAGAGTCAGTTCAAAATCAGAAAGTTCAGGTTTTCTCCCAAGGAGGAGATGGTGTTCTTCGTTTTCAGGATCATTTGTGTATTCCAGGTGTAGATGACTTGAGGCAACGAATTCTTGTAGAAGCGCATGATGTGTAATACTCCATTCATTCAAGGGACACTAATATGTACTGCGATTTGTAGGAGATCTATTGGTGAAGTGGGATGGAGAGTGATGTTGCAGAGTTTGTGGCTAAGTGCTCTACATGTCAGTAGGTTAAGATAGAGCATCAAAAACCTAGTGGTTCCATGCAGAAGTTCACCATTCCTACTTGGAAGTGGGAAGAAGTGAACATGGAGTTCGTGATGGGTTTGCCTAGAACTCGTCATCAGCATGATTCAGTTTGGGTCATTGTAGATAGAATGACCAAGTCATCCCATTTTCTTCTAGTTCGTACCTCCTATTCAGCCGAGGATTATGTCAAAATCTACATCACAGAGTTGGTCAGATTACATGGTGTTCTCTCATCTATTATCTCAGACAGAGGTACCCAGTTCACCTCTTACTTCTGGAAAGCATTCCAAAAGGGTCTCGGTACCCAAGTTTATCTCAGTACAGCATTTCATCCTCAAACAGATGGTCAAGCAGAAAGGACCATTCAGAATCTTAAAGATATGCTAAGGGCGTGTGCAATTGATCTTAAGGGAAGTTGGGATGACTACTTGGCCTTGATTAAGTTTGCATACAATAATAGCTATCATTCCAGTATTCTGATGGCTCCATTCGAAGCTCTCTATAGTAGGAGATGTAGATCTCTGATCGGTTGGTTTGAAGTTAGGAGGCCTCAGTCATAGGTCCTGACTTAGTATTCGACATCTTAGAGAAAGTTTAGTTGATCAGAGAGAGACTCTAGGCTACTCAGAGCTGACAAAAGTCTTATGCAGATGTTCTTAGGAAGGATCTCAAGTTCGAGGTCAGTGACTATATCTATCTTAAGATCTCTCTTATGAAGGGAGTGAAGAGGTTCAGCAAGAAAGAAAAAATTAGTCCCCGATATGTCTGTCCCTTTAGGATTCTCAGTCGCTTCGGTAAGGTAGCTTATGAGCTAGAATTGCCTTCAGATCTAGCCTCAGTTCATCCAGTCTTCCATGTCTCTTTACTCAAGAAGTGCATAGGTGACCCAACAGTTGTGGTCCCTGTTTAGAGCATTGACATTCAGAACAACCTCTCTTATAAAGATATTCCAGTCAAAATATTAGACTATCAGACTCGTCGATTGAGGAACAAAGAAGTCCCTCTAGTTAAGGTTCTTTGGCAAAATTAGTCTCATGAGGGAGCTACTTGAGAAACAGAAATAGATATGCGTACCAAGTATCCTTACCTCTTCCCCGCAAATTGAGATCAAGCTTAAGGTAACAGTTCTCCTTAAGCTTATTCAGTTTTATGTTTATGTCCCCAATTTAAACTTGGTATCTAGTAATGTTGCATACTCAATCATGCATTCATATATCATTTCAATTATAAGATCATGCATTGGATATGCATTCTCATCTTGAGAAGCTCAATTTATCAGATTGCTCAGTTATGCATCCATGTACCAGTTATCATTGCGTCAGATATACATGAGTTTAGTATGTTTAGCATGTCAGTCATGAGATCATGTTTCAGTTCTTCATGTTCAGTTTATGTTCAGCTTGTCTTATTCTTCCCTCTCAGTTAAGTCTCATTACAGGACAAATGTTCCCAAGGGGGAGATATTGTAATACCCCAAAAATTCCAACTCAATATTAGCTCCATGTTTCAAGCTCATGCATAGTACATCATGGTTCCTTGGTAGTTTCATGATCAAGGTTGATGTGAATTAAGGTCTCAAATATGTCCTAGCTATTGTGCAAATCAAAACATTCTTTACCGATTGAATTCTTGAGAAGGATATTGGTATCATCAACTTCAAACGAGAATATCTCTCATTATAATAAGAATTTTTGATTCCATGACCTACCAATGGATATATAATTTAATAAGCTTTTCCGTCGATACTAAATTTACCTAAAACAGACACCCAGTAAAGAAGTTATGGCTATTTTAAGTTTCTGCTGTAAGACGAATGCCATTTCAACGCATGGCGCGTCGCACCGGAGGCCAAAATGGCACTAGTCAATTTCCAGAAAGACTCCACAACAGCCCTACTTCACACCAAACTTCCAGGTTGCAATAATTGGCATTTTACCAAGCTCCGCGTCGCACCGGGGCCTTAAATCGGGATAAATTTTGCGTAGTTTTTAGTTTTCATTTTAAACTCCTCAAGGGCAGTATGGTAACTTTCCAAAATCCTATATATAATCTTTAAACACGGGATTGAAGTGCCAAAGTATCCCTATACATTAATTTTATCAAAATTCACTCAAGAACAGTCAAGAACAAGTCTAGGGTTTCCATTGGGGTTTCAAGCTTCAAGAAAATTCAACCGTAGATTCCAGGAATTCTTAATCTAAGGTATGCGTAGTGTTCATCTATGGATCCAATCCGTTCATAGAGCTCAAGAACCATGTTTTTAAATGTTATTTTGTAAACTTTTTGTGGTGATATAAACATGTACATGTTGATGATTGTTGTTTAAGTTTCAAAATGATATCTAAAGATGTTTTCATGAAATATATGTGGTTGTTAGTTTAAAAACACGAACTTTAGGTGGTTTGATGTGATGCAAGTATGAAATCCACCTATGCTTTAAAGAATGCAGGCAAGGTGTTTGATGAAATTTCTAGGATGCTAGAAACCCATAATTACATGATTCCATGATATCTAAATGACAAGTCCATATTAGCTATACACTTCCATATGAATTTCTATGCTATTTATGTGTTATTGTTGTTGTTGCATGAAGCATGTGTGATAATGGAAATATGAATTAGATACACTAAATATATCCATGCTCTCCCTACCATGTTGATATATGAATAAATACATGAAGTATACTATCCCCTACTTATAATATTGTGAATTGTGGTCTCTAATCTTGTGATCAAGTCATGTCATGTGTGCCAATTTCCTTCTATCGAGTCCTGGGGGTATTCGTACCCGAAAAATATAGTTGTATGCCTAGAGCTATGTCATGTGCCATGATAAATCTCAGTCAAGCTATACTCTATAGAACTCAGTCAGTCATGTGACTCAGGAAACATCAGAAATCTCATGATCTCAGTTAAGTCTCAGATAATAGTACTACTCCGTCAGTCAACAGATGTCAGTTATTCAGTCCATGTACAACCAGTTAAATCATGTTCAGTCCTTTTAGATGGGAGTAGAAGTTAGCAATGAACCTAAGGATGGGAACTCACCTGCCAATGCAGGGTGTGATTCTTAGCAGTTATCCTCATGTTCCAGAACTACGTAGCCAGCGTAGGTTGAGACATCTTAACCTGTCAGATTAGGGTTGATGAGGTGGCTTAACCTATCAGTTTAGGGTCCCACCATTCTTACTTTGAGTAACTTCCAGATAAGGGTCACTCACAACTGTCCTTACTAGTGGCGCGGTATTGACACTCCTCCAGTCGGGGCATAGATTGGACCCCAGCTTAGCCGTAATGGTATACATGGGGATGTCGGTTAAACAACTACCTCCCACAGTTTCAGTATCAATCTCAATAAAAGAACTCAGACAGTTCTTCATATATCAGTATACTAGGACTGTTAGATACAGTCAAATTCAGTTATAGCATGAGACTCAGAGAGTTCTACCAGATTCAGGACTGTCAGACACAGTCGCTCATGTATCAGAACTATAGTTCCAGTCATGTATTAGTATACAGATTTAGCTACCACGTACTCATGATCTCAGTTAGTATGTATGTATGTTTGTACTCTTACGTTCATATCAGTCAGTCAGTTAGCATTATTCATGCATGTAACCCTTTGCATTAGCCTACCTCACTCGTATACTCAGTACTCCAGTTGTACTGATGCATTTGCGCTATGGTGCTTTCTTTTCATACTACACCATAGGTCCAGAACCACAAGTTCCAGACCAGCAGTATCTTTCCAGTCGTAGTGTTGCAGTGAGTCCTCATCCATCCAAGGATAATATGATTTGGTTTATTTATTTATTAGTTCAGTTCAGTTTTATGGAGTTAGTTGGGGACATGTTCTATCACGACCCGAACTGGGGCCCTGGCCGTGATGAGTATTCTGAACCATAAAGGCTCGAAACACCCCTATCTTTCTTATAATTATGCACACGACTTATATGACAAAAGAAATGCTGAAGATACACAATATAACGAAAACATAGTCAAGAATGATATGAAAAAATAATGGGGAATAATGTCCCAAAATCTCAATCAACATCTCAAAAATGTCTGTGAAACCTCTATTACATGACTGAAATAAATAACTATCTGGAAACTGAGACAAGGCCCCCAGTAGAACCAAAACTACTAAATAATAATTAAACTACCAGACATTAGGCCATCCGGAAGATAGAAGGCTCACCACTCGACTCTGCAAATCTTTTCAGAGAATCTACTAATTTTCTGGACCCCTAGACTGTGCCTCCGAACCTGGGAGGGAAGAGGGTCAATAAAAAAGTACTGGTATGTAGAGAAATCAAAACAAAATATAGTATTTTTGCCAAATATAGGTGAGAGATAGTATAAAGCAATTTCATATCAAATCATTTCAAAACACATGGGCTTCATGTAATAGTTTTCAACAACAATGTAATGCAGCTGAGCTAGGTTGAATACCTTACATATAACATTTACACCAACTATCAAATCTTGGTTGCCGCCAATATTAGAGTATATGTGAGGGAAAGACACACAATATCACACAGAAGGGTGTCTCAACCCAATAAAGTATAGTAGTGCCCAAGATCACTTAGCTTGGGCTCCTAACCATAGTCCCAATTTGGGAATGACATAAAGTAAAGTACACAAAATCACTTAGCCTGGTACCAAATCCCCATGTCGGGAAACACGGTTTCCAGAGATGAGCCCTTACACTCAAACGCCTTCTTTGGGCATCCACCTATTTCATGTAAAATCAATGCATCAAACTCCATTTAATTCAATCACATATCTTATAATGTAGGGTATCGTCATACCCGACTTGCAAGCCATCAATATCACATCATTCTTTCATGCAACCATTATATTCATCATATTTCAACATAACAACCCTCTCATTTCAAGTAAAAAATCATAACCATTTTCAAAATATTTCATGTTATGCTTGTCAAGATGATTTCAAACAATTCACATCATATGAGGATTTAATACAAAATCATATCAAGAGAGGTATTTTCATATAATTCATGCTCTCAAGTTAACATCTTTTCGGAATAAATGCATATACGTATATCATATATCAAATCACTTCAGGAATAGGCCTAAAGACCAAATCAATAACATAAAACATTTAAAACATAATCATATTCGTAATTTCAAAACCCCCATTTTGAAAACATGAATTTTTAAGCCCATGAGATTTTTGAGATAAACCCATGTACCTCTATATGGGAAGATGATAGGTGCTTCTTAAAGCCTACGTTCTGGGGATTCCAATTATGTAATTAGTTTCAAAAACCCATGGTTGGATCTTGAGTTGCTTGGGTTTTTATTTTGAAACCCTAAGGAGAGTTCTTGAGCAATTTTGATGAATAAAGGTGTATTTTGGGGTATTTGGGGACTGAATTTCCTGTTTATGGCTAAATAAGGGTGGGAAATTGACCATTTTGGTCCAAAAATGAAGTGTTTAAGTCACTTGAGTAATAATGTATGCGGCACACACCTTATGGCATAATATAGGTTGTGCAGCGCACTCTTTATCGCACACATTAGGTTGTGCGTCGCACACCTTATGGCATAAGTTAGGGTGTGTATCGCACACCTTATGCTGCACGACACACTCCACTTTGCAAAGCCATAACTTCTTCCTCGGGTGTTGGATATTTACAAAATTAGTATAGTTGGAAAGATAATTTGAAGACCTTTCAGTTGATATATAGTAGGCACTCTAATTCAATATATACGAATAGTAATGGTCAATTGAAGTTGAACTAAGTTTTAACACTCACTAAAATTCGAACGATAGGAAAACTTTCAACTGATCCTTGAGCTTGGGGACCTCTATGATCTCAATTCATGCTCAAATAGGTTTACACACTACATAATTTATTAATACACTAAAATCACATTAGATTTATGGCTTTTGGAACCTTTACGTGAAGGAAATGACGATTTTTGTTCTCGTTCGAAAAGTAGGGTGTTACATTATCTCCCCCTTGGGATCATTCATCCCTGAATGATGGGTAGGAACTTGTTGAAGCATGAATTTAAATATATTTAAGGAACAAGAGGTATAGGATAAGAATAGTACCTTCTGTCTCATCATCCATCGAAGCAAATAGGTTGGGATATCTATTTCTCATGTCATCTTCCGATTCCCAGGTTGCTTCTTCAACTTTCTGATTTCTCCACAATACTTTCACCGAGGCTATCTACTTGCTCCTCAATTTTCTAACTTGGCGATCTAAGATTGCTACAGTCTTTTCTTCATAAGTCAAGGAATCGGACACTTTGATTTCTTCAATGGGCACCACTAAAGAATGATCTCCAATGCACTAGTTCAACATAGATATGTGGAATACCGTGTGGATAGAACCCAAATTTGCAAGCAACTCTAACCCATATGCAACTCCACCAATCTTTTTTATAATCTGAGATGGTCCTATATAGCGAGAACTTAGCTTACCTTTCTTACCGAAGTGCATAACTCCCTTCATGGGAGAAACTTTAAAGAATACCCAATCTCCGACCTCAAACTCTAACTCTCTTCTTCTAATGTCGGCATAGGATTTCTGACGACTCTGAGCTGTATTAAGTCCTTCTCTGATGATTTTCACATCATCCGTTGCCTGATAAACAAGACTAATCCCAAAAAACCGCGTCTCACCAACTTCAAACCACCCTATAGGAGACCTGCATCTTCTCCCATACAATGCTTTGAACGGTGCCATCTTTATATTGACATGGTACCTATTATTATAAGAAAACTCTATCAATGGCAAGTGATATACCCAACTAACTTTGAAATCTATCACACAAGCCATCAACATATCCTTAAGGGTCTAAATTGTGTGCTCAGCCTGCCCATCAGTCTGAGGGTGGAATGCTGTGCTTAAGTTCACCTGGGTACCTAAAACTTTTTGGAATGATCTCCAAAACTGAGAAGAAAACTATGTACCTTGGTCGGATATAGTAAAGACAGGTTCCCCATGAAAACAAACTATTTTCTCAATGTACAGCTTCACATAATCATCTCCCGAATAATTAGTCCTCATAGGTAAATAGTGCCCTGACTTTGTCAATCGATCTACAATCACCCAAATGGATTCATACTAGTTTTGGGACTTCGGAAGTCCTGTAATGAAGTCTATATTTTTCATATCCCACTTCCATAAAGGCAGAGCTATCTCTTGGGAAGTACCCCCTGGCCTCAAATATTATACCTTTACTTGTTGATAGTTCAAACACTTGGACACAAAATCAGATATATCATGTTTCATGTTATTCCACCAATATAAGGTTTTCAGATCATGGTACATCTTAGTAGAGCCTGGGTGAATGACATACCTCAAAGTGTGAGCTTCATCAAGGATCTTTTTTCGCAGTCCATCAATATTAGGAATGCACAACCAACCCTGATATCTCAGAATACCATCACCACCAATTTCAAATGACATTACCTTTTATTGACCCACATCTTTCTTGATTTTCATCAAGATGGGGTCTTCAACTTGCTTCTCTTTAACTTCAGCACATAGGGATGACTTAGCTAACTCATGAACAATCACCCCTCCATCTTTGAAATCTAAGAGTCGCACTCCCAGATTTGCGAGGGGGTGAATGTCGTTCACCATCTTTTTCTTTCCTTCTTCAACATGATAAAGGCTGCCCATAGACAACCCGCTGAGAGCGTCGGCTATAACATTTGCCTTTCTTGGATGGTAATGCAGGCTTACGTCATAGTCTTTCAAAAGCTCCATCCAACACCTCTGCCTGAGGTTCAATTCCTTCTGCGAGAAAATATACTGCTAACTTTTATGGTCAGTATAAATATCAACATTCACTCCATACAGATAATGTCTCCAGATTCTAAGTGGAAACACCACAGTTGCTAGCTGCAAGTCATAAGTGGGGTAATTTTGATCATGCATCCTTAACTGCCTAGATGCATAAGCTATCACCTTACCATGCTGCATCAAAACACTACCAAGTCCCACACGGGACATATCACAGTACACCGCAAAACCATCTACACCCTCGGGAAGGGGCAAAATAGGAGCAGTAGTTAGCTTGTCCTTCAACTTCTCAAAACTATTTTCACACAAATCAGACTACACAAACTTCAGCTTTTTCAAAGTCAACTTAGTAAGCGGAGCAGCTATGGAAGAAAAGATCTCTATAAACCTTCTGTAATAACCCACTAGGCCCAACGAGCTCCGAATATCAGTTGGAGTCGTGGGTTTGGACTATTTTCTCAATCCCTCAATCTTTTGGGGATCCACTCTAATCCCTCGCTAGACACAATATGTCCCAAGAAAGCAATAGCATTCATCCAGAATTCACATTTGGAGAACTTAGCATATAGCTGATGATCTTTAAGGGTATGAAGGATAATTCGGCGGGGATTGGCATAGTCCTCCTCAATTTTGGAATAGATCAGAATATCATCAATGAACACTATAACAAACAAGTTTAGAAACTGACGGAATAGCTTATTCATAAGATCCATAAAGGCTGTAGGGGCGTTAGTCAACCCAAAGGACATGACTAAGAACTCATAGTGACCATATCAGGTTTGGAAGGCTGTTTTGGGAATGTCTGACTCCCTAACCTTCAACTGATGATAGCATGAACGAAGGTCTATTTTTAAAAACACTTAGCACCCTGAAGCTGGTAAAAAAGATCATCAATTCTAGGAAGAGGATATTTGTTTATAATAGTGACATTATTCAACTAACGGTAGTCTATGCACATATGAAGAGATCCATCCTTTTTTCGTATGAAAAGTATGGGTGTACCCCATGGGGAAATACTAGGACGAATAAAGCCTTTGTCTAGGAGGTCTGCAAGTTGTTCCTTTAATTCTTTCAGTTCTGCAGGGGCCATTCTATATGGCAGGATGGAAATAGGATGAGTGTTTAGAAACATATCAATGCCAAAATCTATCTCCCTATCAGGTGGTATCCTTGGGAGATCTTCGGGAAAGACTTCGAGAAACTCATTCACTACAGGGACTGATTGAAGAGGACGATTTTCAACCCTGGAGTCTTTTACTCAGATTAGAAAATACATACAACCCCTGGAGATGAGGTTTCGGGCTCTAAGATAAGAGATAAAGTGACCTCTAGGTGCCACAGAATTTCCAGCCCACTCACTTGGTGTCTCATTTGGGAAAGAAAAAGTAACCCTCCGGGTCCTATAATCACGTGTGGCATAACATAAATGGAGACAGTCCAACCCAAGGATAGCTTACAAATCTACCATATCAAGTTCTATAAGGTCTGACACAGTATCCCGACTAAGAACAGACACAACACAATTTCTAAACACCCTTCTAGAAATAACAAAATAACCTACAAGGGTGGAAACAGTGAAGGGTTCTACAAAAACTTCGGTCTCAAACCCAAAACCAAAAGCCACATAAAGGGTCACATAATATAAGGTAGACCCGGGATCAAGTAACACATAAACATCACGAGAAAATATTCATAATGTACTGGTGACAACATCTGGTAAAGCTTCCGCCTCCTGGCGGCTAGCCAAAGCATATAAATAGTTACGACCGCTCCCGACAGCTGAAGGATCACCCTTAGGAGGAGGAGCCGTGGAGGCAGCTTGGGGCTTAGCTCTCCCTCCCATATTTCCTCCCACAGAAGGGCAATCTTTCTGAAGATGACCCACCTTGCCACAAGTGTAATAGTTTCTCCTCTTGAAAAAACACCTCCCTAGGTGATTCTTTCCATAAAAATTACACCGTGGATAAGTACAATGCTGCTTGGCCACACTACCCTGTAACTGAGTATCTGGTGATCTTGATCCATGTTGAGTCTGGAAACTCTGAGATCGTCTGTCTGCTGGGGGTCTGGGTGCTGGGGCGCTAGCAGCAGTCTGTGCATTACCCCAATTCTTCTTCTTCTGCCTTTTATTTCCCTACTTACCTCTTTGAGGCTAGCTGTGACCCTGGCCGACAGATCTTGCTCATTTCTCTTGTCTTTCTATCTCCCTAGCCTCAGAAATCTTCTTCTTTTTCTCTTCTACCTATTGCATATGAATGGTCAGCCTAGGAAAGTCCAACTCCTTATTCAACATAGCTCCCTGGCACTCAAGCACTAGGTCATCAGAAAGGCCAAATGCAAACTTCCTCATTCGGGCCCTCATACTACTTGTCATCTCAGGATCATAACGGGCCAGTTGATTAAATTTCAAAATGTACTCCTGCACGTTCATCTTACCCTGCTTGAGGTTCATGAACTCTTCTGCTTTAGCTTCCCTCATCTCCAGAGGAAAGAACCTATCAAGGAAAGCATCAACAAACTCATTCCATATTTAGGGCTCAGGATTGTCACCCTTCGTATCTTTCCAATCATTGTACCACTAATTCTCCACTTCTTTTAGCTGGTACGCTGCTAATTCTACCCCTTCTACCTCATCAACATGCGTTACTTTGAAAATTTTTTCCATTTCATCTACAAATACCAGCGGATCCTCTTCTACCTTAGTTCCTGTGAATTTGGGAGGATTCATCCTCATGAATTGGCTAACCAGAATAGATTCAAAAGTAACAGATGTAGACCCAGTATCCTCTGACCACTGAGTTTACGCAGCCACCAACTGTGTCAACATGTGAATAGATTGCATGAACTCTGCATTTGAAATATCTCTCTGATTTATCAGGGGACGGTTAACATTGGTCCATGGAGCCCGAGGTGGACTAGTCGGGACTAGAGGGACTCCTGGAGTAGGGACAGGGTCTAGAGTAGGAGCTCTGTTACGTGTCCTCATCCCATGAGTGAGATGGACTTCATTATTCTGATCACTCTGATTAGTATTGCGACGAGGAGGCATGACTATTATTTCTATAAGACAAAAGATTTCTGATTAGGAACAGACTTAACTCTGAAGCACGAACTAATTCACAAAGAAGAGAAACATTTCCTAAACACCTAGTAGCTTCCTGCTTATAAGTCTGGCGCGCTATACACCCATAAACAAGACTCTACCCGACACGATTTTGCAGACACCATGGGACCATGAATCATTCTTTGAAACCAAGTTTATCCCGACCTGAACCGGGGGCCCTGGCCGTGATGAGTATTTCAAACCATAAAGGCCCAAAAAAACCCTATATGTCAGGTAATCATGCACACGACTTGTATAACAAAAGAAATGCGGAAGACACATAATATAATGGAAACATAGTCAAGAATCATATGAAAACAATAATGGGGAATAATGTCCCACAATCTCAATCAACATCTCAAAAATGTCTGTGAAATCTCTATTACATGACTGAAATAAATAACTATCTTAAAACTGGGACAAGGCCCCCAGTAGACCCCAAACTACTAAATAATAATTAAAATCCCAGACATTAGGCCTTCCGAAAGATAGAAGGCTCACCACTCGACTGTGCAAATCTGTCTAGAGAATCTACTGATTTTCTGGACCCCTAGACTGTGCCTCCAAACTTGGGAGGGAAGGGGGTCAATAAAAAAGTACTGGTATATAGAGAAATCAAAACAAAATATAATATTTTTACCAAATATAGGTGAGAGATAGTATAAAGTTGTTTTATATCAAATCATTTCAAAACACATGGGCTTCATGTAATAGTTTTCAACAACAATGTAATGTAGCTGAGCTAGGTGGAATACCCTACATATAACATTTACACCAACTGTCAAATCTTGGTTGCCACCGAGATTAGAGTATAAGTGAGGGAAAAACACATAAGATCACATAGCAAGGTGTCTCAACCCAATAAAGTATAGTAGTGCCCAAGATCACTTAGCCTGGGCTCCTAACCATAGTCCCAATTTGGGAATGACATAAAGTAAAGTACACAAAATCACTTAGCCTGGTACCAAATCCCCATGTCGGGAAACATGGTTTCCAGCGATGAGCCCTTACACTCAAACGCCTTCTTTAGGCATCCACCTATTTCATGTAAAATCAATGCATCGAACTCCATTTAATTTAATCACATATGTTATTCTGTAGGGTATCGTCATACCCGACTTGCAAGCCATCAATATCACATAATTCTTTCATGCAACCATTATATTCATCATATTTCAACATAACAACCCTATCATTTCAAGTCAAAAATCATAACCATTTTCAAAATATTTCATGTCATGCTTGTCAAGATGATTTCAAACAATTTACATCATTTGAGGATTTAATACAAAATCATATCAAGATAGGGATTTTTATATAATTCATTCTCTCAAGTTAACTTCTTTTCAGAATACATGCATATACGTATATCATATATCAAATCACTTTGGGAATAGGCCTAAAGACCAAATCAATAACATAAAATATTTAAAACATAATCATATTCGTAATTTCAAAACCCCCATTTTGAAAACATGAATTTTTAAACCCATGAGATTTTTGAGATAAACCCATGTACCTCTATATGGGAAGATGATAGGTGCTTCTTAAAGCCTACGTTCTGGGGATTCCAAATATGTAATTAGTTTAAAAAACTCATGGTTGGATCTTGAGTTGCTTGGGTTTTTATTTTGAAACCCCAAGGAGAGTTCTTGAGCAATTTTGATGAATGAAGGTGTATTTTGGGGTATTTGGGGACTGAATTTCCTGTTTATGGCTAAATAAGGGTGGGAAATTGACCATTTTGGTCCAAAAATGAAGTGTTTAAGTCACTTGAGTAATAATGTATGCAGCACACACCTTATGGCATAATATAGGTTGTGCAGCGCACTCTTTATCGCACACATTAGGTTGTGCGTCGCACACCTTATGGCATAAGTTAGGGTGTGTATCGCACACTTTATGCTGCACGACACACTCCACTTTGCAAAGCCATAACTTCTTCCTCAGGTGTCAGATTTTTGCGAAATTGGTATAGTTGGAAAGATGATTCGCAGAAATTTCATTTGATATATAGTAGGTACTATAATTCAATATATACAAAGAGTAATGGTCGATTGAATTTGACCTAAGTTTTAACGCTCACTAAAATTCGAACGATAGGAAAACTTTCAACTTATTCTTGAGCTTGGGGACCTCTATGATCTCAATTCATGCTCAAATAGGTTTCCACACTACATAATTTATTAACACACTAAACTTGTAGTGGATTTATGGATTATGGAACCTTTACGTGAAGGAAATGATGATTTTCGTTCTTGTCCGAAAAGCGGGGTGTTACATTATCTTCCCCTTGGGATCATTCATCACCGAATAAAGGGTAGGAACTTGTTGAAGCACGAATTTAAATATATTTAAGGAACAAGAGGTATGGGATAAGAATATTACCTTCTGTCTTATCATCCATCAAAGCAAATAGGTTGGGATATCTATTTCTCATGTCATTTTCCGATTCCTAGGTTGCTTCTTCAACTTTCTGATTTCTCCATAATACTTTCACTGAGGCTATCTACTTGCTCCTCAATTTCTAACTTGGTGATCTAAGGTTGCTACAGGCTTTTCTTCATAAGTCAAGGAATCAGACACTTTGATTTCTTCAATGGGCACCACTAAAGAGTAATCTCTAATGCACTTCTTCAACAAAGATATGTGGAATATCGGGTGCACGAAACCAAAATTTGCAGGCAACTCTAACCCATATGCAACTCCAAGAATCCTTTTTATAATCTGATATGGTCCTATATAGCGAGGACTTAGCTTACCTTTCATCCCGAAGCGCATAACTCCCTTCATGGGAGAAACTTTAAGGAATACCCAATCTCCGACCTCAAACTCTAGCTCTCTTTTTCTAACGTCGGCATAGGATTTCTGATGACTCTGAGCCGTCTTAAGTCTTTCTCTAATGATTTTCACATCCTCTATTTCCTGATGAACAAGATCAGGACGAAACAACCGCGTCTCACAAACTTCAAACCACCCTATAGGAGACCTGCATCTTCTCCCATACAATGCTTTGCACGGTGCCATCTTAATACTGGCATGGTAGCTATTATTATAAGCAAACTCTATCAATGACAAGTGATCTACCCAACTACCTTTTAAATCTATCACACAAGTCCTCAACATATCCTCAAGGGTCTGAATGATAAGCTCAGCCTACCCATCAGTCTGAGGGTGGAATGCTGTGCTTAAGCTCACCTGGGTACCTAAACCTTTTTGGAATGATCTCCAAAACTGAGAAGAAAACTGCATACCTTGGTCGGAAATAATAGAGACAGGTGCCCCATGCAAACAAACTATTTTCTTAATGTACAGCTTCGCATAATCATCTCCTGAATAATTAGTCCTCACAAGTAAAAAGTGCACTGACTTTGTCAATCGATCTACAGTCACCCAAATGTAGTCATACTGGTTTCAGGACTTCGGAAGTCCTGTAATAAAGTCTATATTTATCATCTCCCACTTCCATAAAGGCAGATCTATCTCTTGGGAAGTACCCCCTGGCCTCAAATGTTATACCTTTACTTGTTGACAGTTTAAGCACTTGGACACAAAATTAGAACATCACGTTTCATGTTATTCCACCAATATAAGGTTTTCGGATTATGGTATATCTTAGTAGAGCCTAGGTGAATGACATACCTCGAAGTATGAGCTTCATCAAGGATACTTTTCCGCAGTCCATCAACATTGGGAATGCATAATTGACCTTGATATCTCAAAATACCATCACCACCACTTTCAAACGACATTACCTTTTGTTGACCCACATCTGTCTTTATTTGCATCAAGATGGGGTCTTCAACTTGCTTCTCTTTAACTTCAACACATAGAGATGACTTAGCTAACTCATGAACAATCACCCCTTCATCTTTGGAATCTATGAGTCGTACTTCCAGATTTGCGAGACGGTGAATGTCCTTCACCATCTCTTTCTTTCCTTCTTCAACATGAGAAAGGCTGCCCATAGATAACCTACTAAGAGTGTCGGCTGCAACATTTACCTTGACTGGATGGTAATGTAGGCTTATATCATAGTCTTTCAAAAGCTCCATCCAACGCCTCTGCTTGAGGTTCAATTCCTTCTGTGAGAAAACATACTGCAAACTTTTATGGTCAGTATAAATATCAACATGCACTCCACAGAGATAATGCCTGCAGATTCTAAATAAAAATTTCACGGCTGCTAGCTCCAAGTCATGAGTGGGGTAATTTCGCTCATGCACCTTTAACTGCCTAGATATATAAGCTATCACCTTACCATGCTGCATCAAAACACCACCAAGTCCCACATGGGACGCATCACAGTACACCACAAAACTATCTATACCCTCGAGAAGGGTCAAAACAGAAGCAATAGTTAGCTTGTCCTTCAACTTCTCAAAACTATTTTCACACGAATCAAACCACACAAACTTCAGCTTTTTCTGAGTCAACTTAGTGAGCGAAGCAGCTATGGAAGAAAAACTCTCTACAAACCTTTTGTAATAAACCACTAGGCCCAAGAAGCTCCAAATATCGATTGGAGTCATGGTATGGGCCATTTTTTCGCTTTCTCAATCTTTTGGGGATCCACTCTAATCCCGTCGCTAGACATAATGTCCCAAGAAAGCAATAACATTCAGTTACAATTCAAAGTTGGAGAACTTAGCATATAGCTGATGATCTTTAAGGGTCTGAAGGATAACTCAGAGCTGATTGGCATGGTCCTTCTCACTTTTGGAATTGATTAGAATATCATCAATGAATACTATAATGAACAAGTCTAGAAACTGCTAAAATACCCTATTCATAAAATCCATGAAGGCTGTAGGGGCGTTAGTCAACCCGAAGGACATGACTAAGAACTCATAGTTACCATATTGGGTTCGGAAGGCTGTTTTGGGAATTTTTGACTCCTTAACCTTCAACTGATGATAGCCCGAACAAAGGCCTATTTTTGAAAAACACTTAGAACCCTGAAGCTGGTCAAAAATATTATCAATTCTAGGAAGATGATATTTGTTTTTAATAGTGACTTTATTCAACTGATGGTAGTCTATGCATATATGAAGGGATCCATCTTTTTTTTGCATGAAAAGTATGGGTGCACCCCATAGGGAAATACTAGGATGAATAAAGCCTTTGTCTAAGAGGTTTGCGAGTTGTTCCTTTAATTCTTTTAGTTCTGCAAGGGCCATTCTATATGGAGGGATGGAAATAAGATGAGTGTCTGGCAACATATATATCAATGCCAAAATCAATCTCCCTATTAGGTGGTATCCTTAGGAGATCTTTGGGAAAGACTTCTAGAAACTCATTCACTACAGGGACTGACTGAAGAGGAAGATTTTCAACCCTAGAGTCTTTTACTCAGATTAGATAATACATATAACCCCTGGAGATAAGCTTTTGGGCTCTAAGATAAGAGATAAAGTAACCTCTAGGTGCCATAGAATTTCCTACCCACTCAATTGGTGTCTCATTCGGGAAAGAAAAAGTAACCCTCCGGGTCCTGCAATCAAGTATGGCATAACACGAATAGAGCCAGTCCATCCCAAGGATAGCATCAAAATATACCATATCAAGTTCTATAAGGTCTGTTACAGTATCCCAACTAAGAACAGACACAACACAATTTCTAGACACTCTTCTAGCAATAATAGAATCACCTACTAGAGTGGAAACAGTGAAGGGTTCTATAATAACTTTGGGCTAGAACCCGAAACCAACAGCCATATAAGGGGTCACATAAGATAAGGTAAACCCGAGATCAAGTAACACATAAACATCACGAAAAAAGATTCGTAATGTACCGATGACAAAATCTGGTAAAGCTTCCACCTCCTCGTGGTTAGACAAAGCATATAACCGGTTATAACCACTCCTGACAGCTGAAGGAGCACCCTTAGGAGGAGGATCCATGGAGGCAGGTTGGGGATTAGCCCCCTCCGCATTTCCTCTCGCAGAAGGGCAATCTATCTGAAGATGACCCACCTTGCCACAAGTGTAACAGTTTATCCCCTTGAAAAAGCACCTCCCTAGGTGATTCTTTCTGCAAAACTCACACCATGGATTAGTACAATGCTGCTGGGCCATACTTCCCTGCGACTGAGTATCTGGGGATCTGGATCCATATTGAGTCTTAAAACTCTGAGATCGTCTATATGCTGGGAGTTTGGGCGCTGGCAGCAGTCTGTGCATTACCCTAATTCTTCTTCTTCTGCCATTTATTTCCCCACTTACCGCTTTGAGGCTGGTTGTGACCCTGGTTGGCAGATCTTGCTTTTTTCACCTATCTTTCTAGCTCCCTAACCTCAGAAATCTTTTTTTTTTTCTCTTATACCTCTTGCATATGAATGGTAAGCCTAGTAAAGTCCAACTCCTTATTCAACATAGCTCCCTAGCACTCAAGCACCAGGTCATCAGAAAGGCCAGATGCAAACTTTCTCATTCGGGTTCTCATACTACTCATCATCTCAAGAGCATAACGAGCCAGCTGATTAAATTTCAAAGTGTACTCCTGCACGCTCATCTTACCCTACTTGAGGTTCATAAACTCTTTTGCTTTAGCTTCTCTTAGGTTTAGAGGAAATAACCTGTCATGGAAAGTATCAACAAACTCATTCCATATTGAGAGATCAGCATTGTCGCCCATCGCATCTTCCCAATCGTTGTACTATTGATTCACAACTTCTTTCAGCTGGTACGCTGATAATTCTACCCCTTCTACCTCATCAACATGCATTAGTTTGAAAATCTTTTCCATTTCATCTACAAATCCCAGCGGATCCTCTTCTACCTTAGTTCCTATGAATTTGGGAGAATTTATCCTCATGAATTGGCTAAACTGAGTAGCTTCAAAAGTAACAGATACAGACCCAGTATCCTCTGACCGCTGAGTCTATGCATCCACCAACTGTGTCAATATGTGAATAACCCTGAACTCTACATTCGAAATATCTCTCTAATTTGCCAGGGGGCGATTAACATTAATCTATGGAGCCCGAGGTGGACTGGTCGGGACTGAAGGGACTCTCAGAGTAGGACAAGGTCTGGAGTAGGAGCTCTGTTATGTGTCCTCATCCCATAAGTGGGAAGAAATTCATTATTTTGATCACTCTAATTAGTATTGCGACGAGGAGGCATGAATGTTATTTTTGTGTGACAAAAGATTTCTGGTTAGGAACAGACTTGACTCTGAAGCACGAACTAATTTACAAAGAAGGGAAACATTTCCTGAATGCGTAGTAGTTTCCTGCTTATAAGTGTGGCGAGCTACACACCCATAATCAAGACTCTACCCAATAAAATTTCGCAGACATCCTAGGACCATGAACCATTCTTTGATACCAAGTTTGTCACGACTCAAACTAGAACCCTGGACATGATGAGTATTCGGAACCATAAAGGCCCGAAACACCCCTATCTATCTGGTAATCATGAACATGACTTATATGACAAAAGAAATATGGAAGATACATAATATAATAGAAACATGGACCAGAATCATATGAAAATAATAATGGGGAATAATGTCCCACAATCTCAATTAACATCTCAAAAACATCTGTGAAATCTCTATTACATGACTGAAATAAATAACAATCTCAAAACTAGGACAAGGCCCCCAGTAAATCCAAAACTACTAAATAATAATTACATTGCCGGACATTAGGCCTTTCGGAAGATAGAAGGCGCACCACTCGACTCTGTAAATCTGTCTGGAGAATTTACTGATTTTCTGGAACCCTAGAATATGCCTTCGAACCTGGGAAGGAAAGGGGTCAATACGAAAGTACTGGTATGCAGAGGAATCAAAACAAAATATAATATTTTTACCAAATATAGGTGAGTGTCATTATAAAGCAGTTTTATATCAAATCATTTCAAAACATATGGGCATTATGTTATAGTTTTCAACAACAATGTAATGCAACTGAGCTACATGGAATACCCTACATATAACATTTATACCAATTATCAAATCTCGGTTGCCTTCAAGATTAGAGTATAAATGAGGGAAAGACACACAAGAGCAAACAGCAGGGTGTCTCAACCCAATAAAGTATAGTAGTGCCCAAGATCACTTATCCTGGGATCCTAACCATAGTCCTAATTTAGGAATGACATAAAGTCAAGTACATAAGATCACTTAGACTGGTACCAAATCCCCATATCGGGAAACACGATTTCCAGAGATGAGCCCTTACAGTCAAATACATTCTTTGGGCATCTACCTATCTCATGTAAAATCAATGCATCAAACTCCATTTAATTCAATCACATATCCTATTCTGTAGGGTATCTTCATACCTAACTTGAAAGCCATCAATATGACATCATTCTTTCATACAATCATTATATTTATCATATTTTAACATAATAACCCTCTCATTTCAAGTAAAAAATCATAACCATTTTCAAAATATTTTGTGTCATGCTTGTCAAGATGATTTCAAACAATTCACATCATATGAGGATTTAATAAAAAATCATATCAAGAGAGGGATTTTCATATAATTCATGCTCTCAAGTTAACATCTTTTTGGAATACATGCATATACGTATATCATATATCAAATCACTTCGGGAATAGGCCTAAAGACCAAATCAATATCATAAAATGTTTAAAACATAATCATATTCATAATTTCAAAACCCCCATTTTGAAAACATAAATTTTTAATTCCATGAGATTTTTGCGATAAGCCCACGTACCTCTATATGCGGAGATGATAGGTGCTTCTTGAAGCCTACATTCTAGTGATTCTAAATATGTAATTAGTTTTAAAAATCCTCAGTTGGATCTTGAGTTTCTAGGATTTTTATTTTAAAATGCTAAGGAGAGTTCTTGAGCAATTTTAATGAATGAAGGTGTATTTTGGGGTATTTGGGGACTGAATTTCATGTTTATGGCTAAATGAGGGTGGAAAAGGGACCATTTTGCCCCAAAAATGAAGTATTTAAGTCACTTGAGTAATAATGTATGCGGCGCACACCTTATCACATAATATAAGTTGTGCGGTGCATACTTTATCGCACACATTAGGTTGTGCGTCGTACACCTAATGGCATAAGTTACGGTGTTTGTTGCACACCTTGTGCTGCACGACATACTCCACTTTGTAAAGCTATAAATTCTTCCTCGGGTGTCATATTTTTACGAAATTGGTATCTTTAGAAAGATAATTCGAAGACCTTTCATTTGATATATAGTAGGAACTCTAATTCAGTATATACAAAGATTAATGGTCGATTAAAATTAAAGTGTTACATATTCCTTCAACTCCTTATTCAGACAGTACTTAGAGGCTTTAATTTTAGTTAGATTTAGCTATCAGATTTAGTATTCATTTTTATATTTAGTTATTTTTGGTATTCATTACCCTATGGATGTTACTATATCTCTTCAGTTGAACCGTGTGTCCTGCATATTCAGGTTTTTTATGTATTATATGTATATTATACAGTGTACAGGTACAGATATCAGTTATGGGTTAGCTTGTGGTTCCTCAGGGTAATGAGCACCGTGTAGCATTCCAATTTAGAAAATCAGGGTGTTACATTAATAAAGCATCAAATTATTTCAATAGCTTCAGACATTATTTGGTATGAACGGTTGATTTGAAGTCTGCTTTTATCATGAATGGAATGTTTAGTTATTTGAGTTTGAAGTTTGATTTTCTATGTGTTAAGTCCTTAGTTTTAATGATTGACAAATTATGTTGGAGACATATTTCCTAGAAATTATGTGATAACAAAGTTGCTACTACTTAGGAAACAGGTTGGGTTTACCTATCACTATCATAGTCAACCCCACAGCTGGATGAAAGTACAAACGTTGGTGAAAAGCTACCACCACCTTTTTGTCTCAACCAATGACATTCCTCCTAGTTTTTTGTGTCATACTTATATTGCTCATCTTCTCCAACAAGAAAATAAAGGTTCTATATACTTACAATATTTATCTAGCTCGAAGCTCTTTGATCAAAGACTCACTTTGCAATAGGGAACTGATACCTTATCAAGTTGTATTTTCTTTTCTTGTTGTATTTGAGTCACTGTATTATGCTCTTAAACATTGCCTACTTCTGTTTGTTTAATTATAGTAGGTGTTGTGGTGTAAACTTCTTTTCTCTGTAATTATCAAGAGTTAGGTGATTTTGAAGCTAGAGTTAGCTTGACTTTCCAGTTTGAGTTAGCTGGTGTATGGGTGCAGTAGATTTACTATACATTTTCTATGTAATAGAGTTATTACTAGGAGAAAAGGATTAGGAGTTTAATCCTTGGAGTCTAGAGTCTATATTCAAGTTTCTTAGATATAGTAGAGCTTAGAAATCCTGGAGGCAGGTCGGAGCTTTTATCCCTTAAGCAAGGAGATTCCATGTAAAATCCTTATATCTTCTATTTACTCACTTTTATTAAGTTTCTCATAGTTTATTCTGTTTGAGTCTATTTGGGAATATGTCCCAAGTTGAGGAGCGACCCGCTATAACTTTTTATTTGGTATTAGAGTGTAGTGACCCTTCAAGTCATTTCTTGTCATTTCACTTATTTCCATAGTTAGATCTCTTCCATAGATGCCCCAAGTCATTTATGACTTATTAGAACTGATAGTTCGATTACTTGGCAATTCGTTTGGTTTTTAGAACCATTTTCTCATTTAGAAGTCTTTGTTGGTTCCAAATGGCCGCTGAGCCAAGACTTTAGTAAAATGATATTAGATGGAATTTTGACTATGCTAGTAGCTCCAAAATATCCATTTTAGGTTGGTTAGACATTTGGTTTGAGTTCTACTACACCCGAACTCATTTCTACCTATTGGTCGGAGAGTTGAGAAATTAGAAATTTAGGTATGGGGCCCACATTTGGTCGAAACAACCTAGATTGGTAAATCTAACTTTTCCAATTCATTTGGAACATCAAAATCAGTATGGTTTCATATCACTTTTTCTCATATTGGATTTTGAATGCATTTCGAGGGCATTGGCCGAAACTTGGAATTATCGTCTATTAAGGTTAGAGATACCATAATCGCGGGAGCCTTAATGAGATTGTGATGGTTATGATTGTGAAAAGAACCTTTGCACAATCACTAATTCTTAGAGCCTGGGAAAGGTGTATTTATATGCAATTTTGGCTGAGAATTTGGCTATTTCTCCACTTTCTTGAGTCTCTAAAACCCTAATAAAGAGTGTAGCTCTCAATGTGAGTCTAGGTTGTTGATTGGGAGCTTAAAAAACTTGCAAATTCATGATTAGCATTGAATATAAGGTAAGATTACTTTAATTTTAGTGTTAAATTCTTAAACTTTTAGACCCAAAACCCTAAATGGCTTGAGCCTTGATTTTAGCCCCAAATATGGTTGATTTGCACAAATTTCTTGAGGGTTATGAGTTCCTCTTGGTATTGAACAATAGGTTGGTATTGGAAACTTATTTTCTATATATGGGACCAACTTGGAGGTTTTTGGTGTCATTTTGGACCCGAAGCACAATGGTGAAATAT
Source organism: Capsicum annuum (assembly GCF_002878395.1). NCBI lineage: Eukaryota > Viridiplantae > Streptophyta > Magnoliopsida > Solanales > Solanaceae > Capsicum > Capsicum annuum. The sequence continues at coordinate 53,458,228 of NC_061117.1, forward strand.
GGATGTTGTTATTCTCAAAATAATGTATATATTATGTTTTTAATAGCATGGCTCATTGAAAAATTTTGAGTGAAGGGAAAGTGAAGATTGTTGGTTTGTGATCTATTTGGAGTCAAGGTAGGTTAGGCTTACTTGTAGTTAGATTGAGCTTTATTACTGTATGACTAATATCTTGATAAGATTGGGCGGGATCTTAAATATTGAAATGACATATGGTAATGTTTGGGTTTAGTTGACTCACTTAGGCCTTTGAACACAATAAGTTTGATGATTGACCCATAGTCTAAAACCTTGGTTTGTTGTACTTGTTATCTCATGAATAGCATGAGAATGCTCTAGTTTCTCTAGTTAGATGAAAGTGACTTTTTCACTCATCCTAAGAGTAGGTTGACCTAGATATGCGTAGTTTTGATAATGGCCTTATATGTTTAGATGACTTAAGAGGAGTACTTGAGGTAGGATTACTATAGAACTAGTGTGGATTGGTAAATCTTTGAGACATGGTTTAGGTAACTTTGTCTAATTTTGGGTAGAAGTTTGACTTGAAGAAAATAACTCAGGATATTAGAAGCGAAACTTGACCCGACTTAAGCTTGAACTATGTAACTTCATTAGTGACCTAGATACTTGCGAAATGTCTAGAATATGCTTTGGTAATATGATAGCTAAACCCGGTAAGTGGGTTATTCGTGATGTTGTTTTGGAGATAATGTGCATGCTTGATTGTGATCTCATTGTCACTATTTGGATAACAAACCTTGGAAATTAAATCCATGACTATTCTATCACTTAATTTATTATCTAGTTTACTTGTAAATCTTAGATTATGTTATCACTCATATTATGCTCAACCCTAGTGACTATACTAATGTTTGTGCAAAAGAGCCCTTTTGAGCTAGTATTGCGAATTATGCTAATAAAGAGGGGTTCTAGAAAGTATAATAACCATGACTTGTTTATGATTAGTAAGTATAATCATGTGTAGAATTAAGGATTCATCTAGTGGATATATTTGGATTGAATAAATGGATAAATTATGGAATTTCACTAGTAAAATGGGTTATGTGATAACTAGAAATTATGGTTGTAAAATAGCTAATGATGTTAATAGTCTTAGCATTGTTGATGATTAGTGATATTGATGTCTAGTATGTAATGTTGTTGGTTATTTAAATGACTTAGAGAATTATGGTGCTAAGTAGAAAAGACGTTGAGTAATAGATAGATAAGTGTGTTTGATCATATGTAACCTCTTCCTATATGATGCGTAGTGCACCTATGATCACTAGGAATATGTTTTGGTTAAATGATAATTATGGTTTAGTTGTACATCTTGACTAAAGGTGGATGTTGGCTACTTGGTAGATAATAATTAATTGTTATTTTTATAAAGGAGGATTATATAAAGAATCGGTTAGACAAATGATTGGACACCTTGTGATGACTAGCAAACTAGTAGTTAATGATAATAAATGTTGGTTAGTTAATGATGACTAGATATAGTGTATCGATATCATAGATATCTAAATAGCTATATGACAATGGTTACGATTACCTTGGTATGTGTTATTTCAATTGCAGTAATTGATGATGATTATGGATCTTGCTAAATTACCGCTGATGGGAAATGTGGAAACCGTGGATAAATATGAGTTGTTTATATATATATATCTTGATACGTTGATGATTTGATCTATTGAAGCACTCTCCGATAGTATGAGACGCCGTTATGAGTTCTTTACTTTATGTTCTTTAGGGTGTACTTTTCGATGCTATGGGCTGCCATGGTAAGCTCATTTAATTTACGCTCTAATGGTTGTATGCGTGTTGAACTTGGTATTTATGCGATTGAAATTATATATAAGTTGCTTTAATTTTCCAGGCCAATTATTCACTTTATATATGATGGTTGTGGTATGTATTGATATGACATGTCTTATTATTATTCTAGTTGGTTAGTTATTCTGTACAGTGATGATGGAGATGATTCAAGTTCGATTATGTACCTTGACTTAGATATATTATCTTACCTTATATCATAATTTAGCTCAATCGGTTGATGATACGTATTGAGTAACCATTGTTTTGGTACTCATACTTCACTTTTTTACCTTTTAGTGCAGACCCAAATACTAGTTGCCACCGCTGAGTTGAGATCATATTGTGTTGATCTATCAGAGACAAGGTGAGCTCTTATAGTTTCAATTCATCCATTTCCATCCCATCTTTATCCAGTCTTTTGTATTCAAGACGGATGTATTAGTCTAATTAGAATTTTAGATGTATTTCCTATTGTCGAACATAGATGTTCTTGTACTGATATTACTAGGTCGTGGGAATTGGTATCCGTATTAGATTTTCTATTGTGGAACTTTGTTGTTTATGATGATGTTCATCTATTGTGTCCCTTGTCAGGAATTTCTACCAAAGTAACCCATTTCCTTAGTTCCGGGTTCTGGTGTTGGCTTACTTACTGGTGCATCTTAGTAGGTGCCATCACGGTGTATGAATCGGGTCATGACATAGAGAAAGGTCTTTCTAAGAATCCTAACACCTTGGAAGGATCTTGAGAATGGTTGTTACTTCCAATCTTGAAGAAGGCCAATCAACCACTAGACCACCTAAGTTCAATGGTGAATATTATGAGTGGTGAAAGATAAGAATGCATGATTTTATCATGGATGAGGATTCAGAGTTGTGGGATGTCATTGTGGATGGCCCTTTTGTTCCTACAAGTTTAGTGAAGGTTGGTGTTATGACCTCATAGGTCCCCAATACTAAAAAGGAATTTGATGATATAAACATGAAAAAGATTGAGAAGAACTATAAGTCCAGGAAGTTGCTTATTTGTGGTATTGTCCTGATGAGTACAACAGGATCTCTATATGTAAATTTGCTAAGGAAATTAAGGATTGTCTTCAAGCAACACATGAGGGAACAAGTCAGGTAAAGGAATCCAAGGTGGATATGCTAACAAGCCAATATGAGACTTTAACTATGAAAGAGGGAGAGTCCATTTAGGAGATGTACATCAAGTTTACATCCATAACAAATGAGCTCCATTATTTGGGAGAAGATATCAGAACCACCAGACAATTTTGTAAAGTTTTGAGTATCCTTCCTAAATAGTGGGAGAATAAAGTCAATGCCATCACTGAAGCAAGAAATCTGAAGACAATGACCATGGATGAGTCATTGGAAATCTTAAAACTTATGAGATATTGAAGAGGCTAGGGAGGTTGAAAAGCGAGCCCAAGGTGAAGAAGAAATTGGTTCTAAATACCACTAAAAAACCCCCAAATGCTGAAGATGAGGAGACTACTTACATTGCCAAGCGAGATATCAAGGACTTGAAGAAGTCAGGAGCTATTCCTAGAAAAAAAAAATCTAGCAGATACCCCATGCCACGTGTGTGGAAACCTGGTCACTACATCAAGGACTGGCCCTTGCACAAAGTAGAATACAAAGAGTATGTCAAGCAAAATAGTGAGAAAAAAAGAGGCAGGAAATAGGTTCAAGGAAAGTACATCAGGAAAACTGAAGATGATAGGGTTGCAATGCAAGTCGTAGCTTCTCTAGATGACTCCCTTTATGATACTAATGAATTAGAAAAGGATAAAGTTATCTCTATGATGGTGATGGAGGATGATTCTCAAGTGCATGAGTCTCTCTTTCCTTTAATGGAAAACTTAGATGAGGATGGAGATGACAAGGTAACACTCTTGGACATGAAAGAAAACCTCAAAAACTATTTTGTTAAAGATCTGAAGTCTCTTATTGCTGTACTAATAGATACTGCTAATGATCTCAATAGAGATAAGAAATGTCTTAAGCTAAACTTTGAAAAATGTGAAGATGAGATGGTTGAATTATGTATCTCAGTAACTGAACTTCAAGCAATTAGCCAGTCTTTATCTATTGAAAATGAGTTCCTATATAAGAGGCTGAGTGAAGTGTCTAGAATTAATTCTAAATAAAAAATTAAAAATCTCAAATTCAATATGAGTTAGAAGAGATACTGACTAAGGCTAATGTAGAATTGACTGCCTCACTTGAGAAGAGTGTTGAACCTTAAAGGGACCTAGTTAAAGTGAAGGCTGAGCTTAAAAAGTTCTTGAAATAGACCACCTCATCTCAAACATTGATAAGTCTACTCAGAAAATAGACAAGCAACAAAAAAGGGTTTGGGTTCCATAGTGTGTACTCTTTCTACAATACTTTTATCAAATATGTCTCTATCAAGGATAATTTGTTGTGTATCCACTATGGTAAAAATTTACACATAAGGGATTCATGTCCTGCTATAACTACTATTTTAAAGGGGATGAGGAGATCTTCCTCCTAAAAGGGAAGAAATGTAAACTTACCTGGATGGACAAAGAAAAGCTTAATATTTTCTCTATCACCCTATTGGGAGCTTGAGCTAAAATGGGTTCCCAAAAATGATCATTGATTACTGTTACAGGGCAAAGCTAGTGGGAGTAGCCACCAGTGGATCATGGTAGTGGTTGTTCAAAGCACAAGACTGGACTAATTGGAGACTTCCTCTCGCTTAAGGCCTATGAAGGAGGTAGTGTCTCCTTTGATGATGGTAACAAATAATATATAGTTGGAATTAGAATAATTAGGAATAGTTTGAGTGGTGCAATTGATGATATTTATTTTATGGATGGACTCAAGCTTAGTCTATTGAGTATTGCTCAAATCTGTGATAAAGTAGGTGAAATCAAATTCAAATCAGACAAGTGTACTATTATCAGAATCAAAGATGGTAAAAAATGTAAATAACTTTGAGAAACAAGAATATTATATTACTGATTTGGGGTCCTGTATGGACAAAAACATGACATGCCTTAGTATGCAAGAAGATGCAGCTAATATATGGCATAAAAGGCTGGTTCATGTTAGTTGCAAACTGTTAAACAGATTGATGAAGAGGGACCTAGTTTGAGGACTGTAAATGTAAAGTTTTTCAACTCCAAAGTCTGTGATGCATGTGCAAAAGTAAAGTAGAAAAAATCTCCATTCAAGCCTAAAAAGGAAGTGGTAATACCTCAATAGGAATTGGTCCTAGTACAAATCATCCTACTTCCCTCAAATATAGTTGAAAGCATCAGTCCTCACATTCTCTTTAAATCTACTATCTCCTCTGAAATCAGGCATGCAGAACAGAAGTAGAGCTAAGAAATTTTTTTTATTTCGCTGCATTCTTGTCATAAATTAAACCCAAGAATGTAAAGGAAGCATTGAAGGATGAATATTGGATCAATGTTATGCAAGAAGTGCTTCATCAATTTTAAAGGAGCAAGGTTTGACACCTAGTCCAACGGCCCTCAGATAAAACTATCATAGGGACAAAGTAGGTATACATGAATAAGGCAGATGAACATGGAAACACTATTAGGAACGAGGCTAGGCTTGCTGTGCAAGGATACAATTAATAAGAAGGGATAGATTATGATGAAACATTTGCTCTACTATCTAGAATGGAGGCAATTTAAATTCTCATTTCTTTTGCTTCCTATATAGAGTTCAAATTATTTCAGATGGATCTAAAAAGTTCCTGTATGAATGACTTTTGCAAAGAAGAGGTGTTTGTGAAACAACCTCTAGGTTTTGAAAATGTTAATTTCCTTAGTTATGTGTTCAAACTGGATAAAGCCCTATATGAATTGAAGCAATCTCCCAGAGCTTAGTATGAAAGACTTTCCAAGTTCTTGCTTGACAATGGGTTCAAAAGAGGGAAAATTGACAACACTTTGTTATTGAAGGCTAGATGAGTATATCTATTTATTGTTCAAGTTCATATGGATGATATCATATATGGAGCTACCTAGTTGATGGAAATAGCACTTGTGCTGGTTTTATTCATCCAACTGGTGACAATTTTAACTTGGTTGGATATGTTGATGTAGATTATGTTAGGTACCTAGTTGATAGAAAAAGCACCTTATGAATGAATCATTTCCTTGGATTAACTTTAATCTCTTGGGGTACCAAGAAGCAGAACTCAGTACCACTCTCCACTACTAATGGTTGAAGAGGTTATATTTGTATCATATTATGCTCAACTACTGTGGATTAAGAAGAAACTTCAAGGCTTTGGCATTTTCTCAAATTGTGTGCCCTTTTTTGTGATAACACAAGTGTTGTCTATATGGAAAAGAATCTAGTTCAGCATAAAAGAACAAAACACATTGATATCATACATCACTTTTTGAGAGATAATGTAAAAAAATGGGTTTGATCAAGATGGTATTTTATAGCATAAAAGATCATATCACTAACATCTTTCCAAGGTACTTGGTAGAGAATCTTTTGAAAAAAACAGAACAAGGCTAGGACTAATGAGGCCAAGTTGAATGCATACTAATCTTCTTCATCCTCTAATTATGGCTATGACTTGGTAAGTAGGTATCTAGATTAGATGATTTCACCTATGATTAACTTAGTCTCACATCTTTTACAAATATACACCCTTGGCAGGGAAGAAAAGATAGGGATAAGTGTAAAATAACTCAAGTGTTGTGTAGTCAAACCATTATGTGGGGAATAGATTCCCAGTCAATTTAGTATCACACTTTATTCCTGAGCAATAGTCATAATTCTATTCATTAATAGGAGTGCCATCTCACCTGTTACTTTTAAAATGCTCTCTCCTTACATATGTAAGCAATTCTAGTTTTCTCCTTGATTATCCTTGATCACTTACTACCTCATATACCTTATTGTCAAGAGGGATTGTCCCATTTCTTATTTCTAGGGGTTGCCACAGCTGAATGATATGCATATTTACTTAAAATATACATACATATATATGGAAAAGAGTAAAGGTGGTTAGCACTTTCTAAATCACCCAACCTAGTTCCAACTTCTTTTAGACCCTCTTTTCTGTGACCATGGCACTGCTCCTTTCTCTTCTTATGGACCTCTATCTGAATAAAGTTTGATGCTTTCTTTCTGGTCCCTGTATGAGTTCTTTTTGTACTATTTACTTTTTTCCTTACCTAATCTTTCCTGCTCATATACATGTAGCCTCAATGACCATGAGTTAACATTTGTGTATCTCTATTTTTGGTTTACTGGTTAACCTCATTGATGATGCCAAAAGGGGGAAGTTGAGATGTAGCTGTGGATAATGTGTGAAGTTGTGCTGTATATGTGAAGGGGAAAGTTATGTAGCTGGGGCATAGTATAGGAGTTGAGGGGAAAAGGGATGAAGATGGGTTATCACTCTTAGGGGGAACTTTAAGTGCTCATAGATAGGAGAAATAAAGTGAAAAATGTTTAAGGGTATCATAGATAGGGGGAATAGGTGGGGTCCAAGGATTGAGGGCATATTTTCCTGAGCCTTGTTGTGTATGTTGTGTACTATGTAGATGTTTGAAGATCTTGAAGAACTGCTTGGGTTTGTCATTATCAAAAAGGGGAAATTATTAAGTCCTTAGTTTTGATGAGTGACAAACTGTATGTTAGTGACCTATTTTCTAGAGATTATGTGATAAAAAAGCTGCTGCTACTTAGGGAACAGTTTGGGCTTACCTGTCACTATCATACTCAACCCCACAACTGGATGAAAGTACAAAAGTTTGTGAAAAGTTGTTTCCACCTTTCTGTCTCAACTAATAACATTCCTCCTAGTTTTTTTGTGTCATACATATATTTCTCATATTCTCACACAAGAAAACCAAGCTTCCATATACTTACAACATATATCTTCCTCAAAGATTTTGGATCAATGACTCACTTTGCAATAGCTCACCAATAGCTCACCAAGTTGTATTTTCTTTTCTTATTATATTTGAGTCTTTCTATTGTAATCTTAAACTTTTCCTACTTCTTTTTGTTTGATTATTAGTTGGTGTTGTGGTGTAAACCTCTTTTCTCTGAAATTATCTTAAGTTAGGTAATTCTCAAGCTAGAGTTAGCTTGGCTTTCCAGTTAGAGTTAGCTAGTGTATGGGCGCAGTAGAGTTACTATGCATTTTTCTTGTAATACAGTTATTACTAGGATAAAAGGATTAGGAGTTTAATCCTTGGAGTCTGGAGTCTGTATTCAAGTTGCTTCAATATAGTGGAGCTTAGAAATATAGGATTCGGGTCGTGATTTTTCTTCCTTGAGGAAAGAGTTTTCACATAAAATCCTTATGTCTGCTATTTACTTAATTCATGAACCTTTTATGAAGTTTTTCCTAGTTCTTATTGTTTGAGTCTGTTTGGGAACAAGTTCCAAGTTGAAGAGCAATCCACTACAGCTCTGCACTATGTCGTTTGGGTGCTTGAATTTTAATAGTCACAAAGATTACCGAATTTTACCATTTTATTGGAAAATGACATGAAATGCTTTTAAGAATTTTACTTCCTTTATATAGTTAGGTACGGAATTGTAGTAACAATCAAGTTAGAGGAAAAATCTAGATAAAAACTTGAAAAAAAAAGAAAGGCGAAATGATCAGATGGATCTTTGTATTTGTCCGTGTTTGTAAGGTGGACACTTCTACTTATTTTTTTGTCATCTGAGCCCTTAACCCATTAAAATATAATATTTTAAACCTTTATAATGCATATGTGACATTAAATTATTAGTCTAGAGAAACATGGGCAAACACACATTTTTAAGCTAGTAAAATCAATATTTTTCATTAAAAAATGTTAAGAACATTAAAAATAGCAAATTTTAAAAAAGAGACAAGAAATAAAAATAAAAAACCCAAAATCCGCTACCCTCTTCTTCAGTGCTCCCTTCCCCATCACCCACCGCCACCACACACATCCAGCCAACCATTTCCCCTACCCTATCCCCCACCCACCTAGCACCACAACCATACATCCAGCCAACTGTTCCCCTTCTTTATGGTCCCCCATCCTTCTTCAATAGGGACTCTCTCGATTTAGTTTTTTCAGCAAAAATCTCATTGGAAAAAGTCATCTCCATAAATCAGCAACCAAATGATCCAAAATCACCCACCCTTGTCAATAGAATGACACATGTACAAAGTAGCTTCATCCAAACCATTTTCATGAATCGATTTCAAAATTTGATTATTCAAATTCAGTCAATTATCAAAAAATGCAGAAAATAATTTAGGGATTTTTGGTGCGTTAGGGTTATTAACAGAGCTAATAGGATGAGGTTATTAGTTTTATTGATAGAGAAAGGATATAGGGGGTCAATATAGAGGCAACATTTGTGTTTGTGGCATTCGCCGATGGTTTCTTCAGGGGTGGTGAAGGAGAGGAGATGGAGGGAGATAAAGAAAGGTGGTGGTGGTTGAAGGCAGTTGAGATAAGAGAGGGTATGAAGTAGGTTGTAGGTAACTTCAAAAGAAATGAAGAGATTTCTCCATTATTGCTTCTCTCTGTGTGTGTGTTGGGGTGAATAAAATGAGGTGGAGGGGTGGCGGAGGAAGAGGAAGGAATGGGGTTTTGTTATGCAAAAAAAATGTTATTTATATTTTATATGTTTTTAATTTCTTACGTGTCATTTAAAAATGACAAAATCATGCCATGTGTAGTCGATTATATTACACCCATATTAATCTAATGAGAAAAGGGTTTAAAATATTATTTTTTGATGATTTTAAGGGTTTAGATGACAAAAAGATAAGTAAAAGTGTCTGCATTACAAACCCAGACATGTGCAAGTGTCCATTTGATCATTTGGCCAAAATGAAAAGAAAACTTAGGTTTGAACAAGAAATAATAAAAAGAGAGAAACAAGGATTTGAAAATAGGAAAAAAAAATAAAAGAACTCATAAAGCAGTAAAACAAAAATAAAAAACATGCATGATATATCATAGACATGCATTAGAAAATAGAAAAAAAGAAACAAAACAAGACGAAACAAAAAAGTAAAAAAAACTGAGAGTAAACTTAGAGAAAAGAAAAAGAAAGTAACGCATAGGACAAAAAAATTAGGAGATTTAAAAGAAAAACTTAGACGAAAAACAAGAAAAATTGAGAACCTACACTGCCCAAAGCAGAAAAATGGAAAGAAAAGAGAAAACGGATAGACAACAAGTCAGAATGTGAGATTTGGTTCGTGATTTCAATCTGTGTTGGGTTCTAAATCGAAAGGGCGTCATGCAGAAGCTTAAAGTTTGTAAACCATTGAAAAGGATAACTTAGATGACAAAGAAAAACATAATACTAAAAACATATTATTGATATGGTTGGTCAAACGACCTACATATTAAAAATTAATATTGAAAAATATAAAACCTGTTGGGTGAAAATCTCCCCGTAAACAACACTCTTGAAAGACTACATTATGGATGTTATTGTGTTATGGTATGAGAATAGGGTCATCTATTTATACATGTCCAAACCTTTCCTACAAGAAAGAGGTAAGCCAAATATGAAAAAGAATTATATTTTTCTTTCAGGAGAAGTAAAAATAATTATGATATTACTATTATTTTTTGATGGGTTTAAGGGTTCAGATGACAAAAAGATAAGTAGAAGTGTCCGCATTATAAACTCAGACATGTACAAGGGTCCAATTGCTCATTTTGCCAAAGTGAAAATAAAACTTAGGGTTGAAACAAGAAATAAGAAAAAGAGAGAAACAAGGGTGTGAAAACAGGAAACAAAAGAATAAGAAGAACTCACAAAGAAAAAAAACAAAAATAAAAAATATGCACGATATATGCATAGACATGCATTAGGAAACAGGAAAAAAGAAATAGAACAAGACAAAAAACAATAAGTAAGAAAAACTAAGAGTAAACTTAGAGAAAAGAAAAAGTAACGTATAGGAGAAAAAAAAGTAAAAGATTTAAAAGAAAAACTTAGACGAAAAACAAGAAAAATAGAGAACATACAACACCCAAAAATAGAAAAATGGAAAGAAGAGAGGAAACGGATTGACAACAAGTCAGAATGTGAGATTTTGTTCGTGATTTCAAATCTGTGTTGTGTTTGAAATTGACAGGGAATCACGCGGAAGCTTAAAGTTAGCAAACCATAGAAAGCGATAATATAGATGACAAAGAAAAATATAATACTAAAACTAAATTATTGATATGGTTGGTCAAATGACCTACATATTAAAAATTAATATTGAAAAATATAAAACCTATTGGGAGAAAATCTTTCCCTAAACAAAACTCTTTAAAGACTACATAGTGGATGTTATTGTGTTATGGTATGAGAATGGGGTGTTCTATTTATACATGTCCAAACCTTTCCTACAAGAAAGAGGTATGCCAAATATAAAAAAAAATTATATTTTACTTTCATGAAAAGTAGAAATATTTTTGATATTATATTTATTTTTTGATGGATTTAAGGGTCTGGATGACAAAAAGATATGTAAAAGTGTCCACATTACAAACTTAAAAATGTGGAAGGGTCCATCTACTCATTTGGACAAAATGAAAAATAAACTTACTGTAATACCCTGTACTTTTCGTAGCTTAATTTCGCTCCTAGAATGTCAAAGGTTAGCTTCAAAAATGAATACCTTTTTACGCATGTAAAATTTTTCAGATTTAGACCCTCTATTGTATGAAAAATTGAATAAGATTTCCATCGATACTAATTCGCCCAAATATGATACTCACTTAAGAAGTTATGGAATTTTAGTAAGGCAGAATGCCATCTATGAAAACATCGCATCACGGTGAAGGTTAAATTCCCATTCATCAAATTTCAGTGGACTACCGCGATAAGCTCGTATTGCTGTGAGGTCCAATTTACCAATTGTCAATTTCTAGTGGCTCACCATGATGGTGGTGCATTGTGGTTATGACCCAAATGGCATTCCAATATAGCATCGCGATGGTGGCACATCGCGTTAAAGTCCCAGGTCCTAGTTATCAATTTTCAGTGTGCCACCGTGATAGTGGCGCGCCGCGGTGGCATGTTAAATTACATTTTGTTCCCTTTTCCAGTTCCAAATAAAAGTTTAAAAGGGGTATTTTGGTCAATTCTCAATCCCCCAATCCGTCCAAAACATAATATTAAACACATTCAAAGAACTTTATGCTTATTTTCATCCATTCTCTCTCAAAGAAAAACCCTAGAGCTCCAAAGCTTCTTTTTCAAGAAATCAAAATCCTCCATTGTTTCTCCAAGAGAACTCTAATTTGAGGATTCCCAAATAAATATAACCAAGAGTTCATCTTCAAGAGAACAAGTAGAGATCTAATTTCAAACTTTCTTAAGAGATTTCATCAATTAAGGTATGTGGGGTTTATGAACAAGGATCTTCTTCCATCATTGTGCCCAAAACCAAGTTTTCATTCCAAATTTATATGATTTTGAATGATTATACATGAGTTTTATATTAGGGTTCATACCCAATATTGCTAATTTTAAGATTTTGATATTTCAAGTGATTTAGAAGTAGAATTGCATGACTATTTTCATATTTTCATATCTATTGCAGTAATTTCCAGATTTTAAGATGAATTATCATTGTTTTCACTATCAAACATGATTATTATGATGTTTTGACATGAGATTTATGCATGGTTTACTAAGCCCAAGTTCATATATTGATATTTGAAGAAAGATAATGCTTTCAGCATCTTATGATCAGATTAATTACAGATTTTCAGTAAAGCTTTGATCTTTTGATCCTCAGATGAGATTTAGAATCCACTTTATAGATTTATTATACATTATAGAAAGCAGATTAGCTTTACTTACAGATTTAATCAGATAAATGCATAATTGGTTTTAGAATAAACCCTTATGCTAGTTTTTAAAGTGGATTTCCAATAGAATAAGCACAACTTAAAAAGGGAGTTGTATTTAGCACCTAGTTGGAAGTGTGGGATTAGCGTACCCTATCTTCCATAAAACTACATAGCCAACATAGGTACACATTATCAGATTATTTTCATTTCTATTTGGATGGCAGTTACAGATGTGATCACTTAACTCAGGTTATACTCCTTGGTAAAAGTATGACACCTCTCCCCAATTTGAGGTTTTACTATTAGGGGAATAAATGGTTTATGTCAGTTAGAAGAACCTCCCTGCTAGTGAGTATTTTCCATTCAGATAAAGAATTTTTCCCTACAGAAAGAGTAATACTAACAGAAAAGAATGATAAAAATACTTTTAGAAAACTAAGTTTAAAGGCTCACAGTTTTATTCAGCTTATGCTTTACAGAAAGATAATAGTTACAGACTTCATCTTTCAGATTTTAGATATATAAGTAAGTCCTTTCTACACTTAGACGGTACGATTGACAGACAAAATATTAGTATAGTTTTCAAAACTAAATATCATGACTCACTAGATTTATAAAGTATGATTTGTTATTTATGATTACAGACTTCAGTTTTCTTTTCGATATTCCAGCTTATGTGAGTCATTTAAATTTAGCATGTATTGTTGTGCAAACTATGATAATAATTGATATTATCTTTTACTTATTGAATTCATCCCCATATACTCAGTACATCCTCAAAGTACTGATCCACATATATGTCTTTGCACTACATTGTCTCATAATATAGGTTCAGATGCTCAGTATCAGTAACGTGAGTAGTTCAAGCATCTCTATCTCTATTAGACTATTGATGAGTCCTCATAGTTTGGGGACTTAGTCATTCAGATATTTCAGCTTATTAGTTTATATATTTTAGCATTCTTTTCAGACAGTTTGAGTTAGCTGGGGGTTTATCCCAGTGACTCTTTAGTTATTAGTATTAAAGGCTTATCAAACTGTTAGTTACTATTCAGACTTACAACATTTTATTTTCAGAGACTATATTCAGATTTTTCTCAGATATTTCAGTTAGTTTTCTGTATTTAGTATGATTTCATATCCATATTCCCATATTTTATGATTCAAACTTAGTAGAAGGCAGACAGGGTTACTTAAGGATACTCGTAGTCTTGAGCCCCGTATGATGTCTCAGGACTAGGTTTTGGAGCATTACAAACTTAGTATCAGAGCCTAAGGTTTGTGAGAGTCCTAGGGAGTCAGACAAGCTGCGTTACATAAAGTCTTGATTATGGGTGTGAAGCGCACCACATTTATGAGTAAGAGGCTATGGGATATCCTTAGGAAATCATCTTTTTTTTTCATGATTTATCATGCTTACAGTATCTCTATCTACTTTTAACTCATGCTTTTATGTGACAGTTGAAAATGCCTCCTCATCGAGCTAATACCCGCAAAAATAATATCCAGCCACCCCATCCTGCTGTTCTCTAAAAGAGAATGTATCCCATATTGAGTTTTGAGCTGTCTTTTAGGCGTTGGCCCAGGAAGTGACTACCAATGTCCAGGGAAACCATTAGGCTGCAGTCCCATTTTAGCAGAATAGTGATTTAGCAGCAACCAGAATTAGAGATTTCATAAGAATGAATCCATAAAAATTCTTTGGGTCAAAGTCAGGTGAGGACCCACAAATTTATTTAGTTGAGGTGAAAAAGATCATCTAGATTATGCATATTTTTTAGAAGGAGAGTGTAGAGTTGGCATCCTGTAGATTGAAGGATATATCATATGATTGGGTAGTTATGTAGAGAAATGGTATAGGTAAGAATGTAGCTCCTATGAGTTGGCAAGTATTTTGAGATGATTTTCTAGATAGGTTCTTTCCGTGTGAAATGAGAGAAACTAAGATAGAGGAGATTGTGAACTTGAGGCAGGGCTTAATGATAGTGAAAGAGTACTGCCTTAAGTTCAATTAGTTGTCTAAGTATACCCCTGATATGATGGCTGATCCTAGGACAAGCACGAGTAAGTTTGTTACTGGCGGATCTAGCTTGGTAGTCAGGGAGTGTAGTACTACCATGCTTATTGAAGTCATGGATCTTGATAGGTTGATAATTCATGCTTAGCCGATTGAGGTAGAGAAGTTGAAGAAAAAAGATACAAGTAATAAGAGGGCTAGAATAGGACAGTTTCATTATGGCTAGGCTAGGTCTAAAGAGGGAAATCGTTCATAGTATCAAAATCGTTCATCTATGCTAGCACCATTTTCAACTAGCGCTCCTTCTCCTAGAGCTAGATAGGAGAAGTGGGGTAAGTCTTCTATATCCAGATCTCAGAATAGTGTGAGTGAAAAACCCAGTTATTATCCATATGATAAGTATGGTAAGAATCATCTTAGTGAGTGTTTAGCTGGACAGAAGGGTTGTTATGGTAAGTTGGGTCATGAAATTAGAGAGTTTCCATATGCTAAGCAGGGAAACAGAGATGTCCATCCCTAGACTTAGCTACTAGTGCACTAGCTCCTTTAGGTTGCCCAGTCCCTCCTTAGGTCTTATCATCTAGTACCCATGGTGGTCAGCGCCAAAATTAGTTTTATACTTTACCATCCCATCAAGATTAAGAGGATTCATCAAATGTTGTTACTGGTATGCTTCATGTCTTTCATCTTGATGTTTATGTGTTGCTAGAACCTGCGTTATGTTTTTTTTATGTGACCACATTAGTTGTAGTAAACTTTGAAATAAGTCCTGAATAGATTCTTGAGCCCTTCTTAGTTTCCACCCCAGTAGGTGAGTCAATTATTTCCAAGCAGATTTACAGAAAGTGTCCTATCACTTTCCTTCATAAAATAATATTAGCAGACTTGATAGAGCTAGATATGGTTGACTTTGGTCTTATCCTTAGTATGGATTGGCTCCATTCCTGTAATACATCCATAGATTATGGCACTCGAGTGGTGATGTTTCAGTTCCCAGATGAGCTAATCTTTGAGTGGAGAGGTAATTTAGTGTCTCCCAAAAGTCATTTCATATCCTATCTTAAAGCCAAAAAGTTAATTTCTGAAGGGTGTATCTATCATCTAGTTTGAGTCAAGGACACTAAGTCTAAGACTCCAGCAATTCAGTCAGTAAGTGTAGTTAATGAGTTTCCTGATATTTTTTCCAAAGATTTGATAGGGTACCTCCTAATAGGGAAATAGAATTCGGGATTGACCTTCTCCTAGATACTTAGCCCATATTAATACCTCCTTATTGTATGGCTCCTACCGATCTTAAAGAGTTAAAAGAGAAACTCAAAGATCTTCTACATAAAGGTTTCATAAGGACTAGTATTTCTCTATGGGGAGCTCCCATCCTATTCGTGCAAAAGAAAGATGGTTCTTTGGGAATATGCATTAACTATCGTTAGCTGAATAAAGTTACAATTAAAAAATATCCTCTTCCTAGAATTGATGACTAATTTGATGAACTCCAAGGTGCAAGTTACTTCTCTAAGATAGACCTTAGATCCAGCTATCATCAACTTAGAGTAAGAAAATGTGATATTCCAAAGACAACTTTTAGAACCCGTTATGGTCATTTTGAGTTTTTAGTTATGTACTTCGGGCTAACAAATGCCCCAGCAGCCTTCATGGACTTAATGAACAGGGTGTTCAAATAGTATCTGGACATGTTTGTCATAGTCTTTATCAATGATATTCTTGTCTACTCTCGTAGTGAGGGTGATCATACAGACCATCTTAGAATTGTGTTGCAAAATCTTAGAGATCACCAATTGTTTGTCAAATTCAGCAAGTGTGAATTTTGGCTAAGGTCAGTAGCTTTTCTCGGTCATATTATTTCCAATGAGGGAATTAGAGTTGATCCCCAAAAGACAAAAACCGTAAGGAATTGGCCTAGACCTATCTCTCCATCAAACATTAGGAGTTTCTTGGGATTAGCTGGCTATTACAGACATTTTGTTGAGGGTTTCTCATCTATTGCATCCCCTATGTCTATATTGACTCAATAGAAAGTTAAGTTTCAATGGTCAGATTCCTGCGAGAAAAGTTTTCAAGAGTTGAAGACTCGAATCACTTCAACCCAGTTTTAGTATTACCTGATGGTACAGATGATTTTGTTGTGTATTACAAAGTCTATATTCACATCTTCCAACTTCCAAGTGGGGATACAAAAATCTTACAACGTACCACCAGATCTTTGGTTCTCTACCTTAACCTATTGAAAAGTTGCACACTTGGCTATAAAATTTGCTATATCTCTCTTCATACCACTCTACCAATAGATTTCCTACAAGTTGCAGTACATCTTAGTGACTCTTAGATTTGTTATTCATGATTACAGACTTCAGTTTTCTTTTAGATTTTCCAGCTTATGTGAGTCATTTACATTTAGCATGCATTATTTTACAAACTATGATAATGATTGATATTATGTTTTATGTATTGCATTTACCCCCATATACTCAGCACATTCACAAAGTATTGATCCACATATATGTCTATGTAAATTGTCTCATGGTGTAGGTTCAGGTGCTCAGTATCATCAACGTGAGTATTTCGAGCCTTTCCATTTACATCCGACAGTTGGTGAGTCCTCATAGTTTGGGGACTTAGTCATTCAGATATTTCAGCTTATTAGTTTATATGTTTTAGCATTCTTTTCAGACAATTCGAGTTAGCTGGGAGTTTGTCCCAGTGACTCTCTAGTTATTAGTAGTAGAGGCTTGTCAGACTTCTAGTTACTATTCAAACTTACAGTATTTGATTTTCAGAGACTATATGAAGATTTTTCTCAGATATTTCAGTCAGTTTTTCACATTTAGGATGATTTTATATTCATATTCCCTTATTTTAAGAGTCAGACTTAGTAGAAGGCAGACAGGGTTAGCTTATGGGTACTCATAGTCTTGAGCCCTGTGTTGCATCTTGGGACCAGGTTTCGGGGCGTTACACTTATGGTAGAAACAAGAAATAAGAAAAAGAGAGAAACAAGGGCATGAAAACAGGAAAAAAAAAGAATAAGAAGAACTCATAAAGTAGAAAAACAAAAATATAAAACATGCACAATATATGCATAGACATGCATTAGAAAATAGGAAAAAAGAAATAGAATAAGACAAAAAACAAAAAAGTAAGAAAAACTGAGAGTAAACTTACAGAAAAAAAGAAAGTAATGTATAGGAGAAAAAAAAAGTAGAAGATTTCAAAGAAAAACTTAGATGAAAAACAAGAAAAATATAGATCATACAACACTCCAAAACAGGAAAATGGAAAGAAGAGAGCAAACAGATAGACAACAAGTCAGAATGTGAGATTTAGTTCATGATTTCAAATTTGTGTTGGGTTCAAAATTGAGAGGGTGTCATACGAAAGCTTAAAGTTTGCAAACCATAGAAAACGATAATTTAGATGACAAACAAAAACATAATACTATAAACACATTATTGATATGGTTGGTCAAATGACCTACATATTAAAAATTAATATTGGAAAATATAAAACCTATTGGGAGAAAATTCCCCCTAAACAAAACTCTTTAAAGACTACATTATGGATGTTATTGTGTTATGGTATGAGAATGGGATCTTTTATTTATACATGTCCAAACCTTTCCTAAAGAAAGAGGTATGCCAAATATGAAAAAGAATTTTATTTTTCTTTTAGGAAAATTAAAAATAATTATGATATTACTTTTATTTTCTTTCTATGAAAAGTAAAACTTAAATTTGGTAAGAAAATTAGTGCAAAAACCCTAACAAATCTCCCCTTTTTGGCTTGATTTCTTCACTTGATCCGCCTTCTTAACATCTTTGATCTTTGTTCTTCACATAATCTTCATCACTGCTACTTGGCATACTTAAAACTAGAGCTTTTAGGTTAAAAATATATGTACCCTTTCGGGTTAAAAATATTGGATCCTTTCACAAGGTTAAAAGTGAGCTTTCTTTTCAAATATGTAATGAAAGGATTGTTGAAAATATGATTGACAATTTTATCCACATGTAGTTTTTTTTAATAGAATATCTTCGTCATCGCCAAGTTGGTTGCAACTTTGATCTTAAACTATCCTTAATCAAACCATCAGATCTTTGAACCATTGGCTTTGATACCACTTGTTGGGTTCGAAATCGAGAGGGCGTCATGTGCAAGCTTAATGTTTGCAAACCATAGAAAATGATAATTTAGATAAAAAAGAAAAATATGTTATTGACATTGTTTTGTCAAATGACCTGCATATTAAAAAATAATATTGAAACATATAAACCTATTAGGAGAAAATCTCCCCCTAAACAAAACTCTTTAAAGATTTTATTATGGATATTATTGTGTTATGGTATGAGAAGGGGAGGTCTTCTATTTATAGATGTCCAAAATCCTTCCTCCAGGAAATAGGTTTGCGAAATATGAAAAAAATTATATTTTCCTTTCAGAAAAAGTAAAAGTAATTATGATATTATTTTTATTTTCCTTCTAAGAAAGTAAAAGTTAAATTTGGTAAGAAAATCAAGGCAAAAACCTTAACAATCCATGGCTCTTTAAAGTTAGATATTGTTAATTTTGAAATCAATAGGTTTCTATGAAGGCTTGCTCTTCATAGGATAGTGTGAATGTTAATCTGCAATTTGCAAAGTAACTAAAAGGATTAATACTGGATTGATTTTGTAGATTTATTTTAAGTCTCAACATTCTTAAAATGGATCGTTTATAACTAATTAAAATTAAGGGTTAAGAAAAGCAATTCTTGTTATGACATGTTCATTTTTAACCATATTTTACATTTTTTTAACCATATTTTACTAATTATTCCATTCTTTTTTTCTTTGCATGTCTCAATTTTGAGGGTTAATATATTCTATCTATATGTACGTATTTTAATTAAAATTGGTTATCACATTGTCATCTTGTTCTGTATAGTTTCTTATTAGTTATGAAAGCAATTTGAGAGGTAGACTATTCAATCACTACACGTCCTCGGTAATTAGATAGTGGGTCTAGATTTATTGAAGGCTAAATTATTTATTAATATGAGGTAAAGTAATACGGGATGCGAAATCATTCAACACACGTCGATACTAAGAAACAAAAGAGCCAAAAAAAGTATTTGTAAGAGAGCAAGGCGAGTTGCAGATTAATTTAAGACTCGTAAATTTTAAAATAAAAGAGTGCAGAGAGTGAAAATGGATAAAAAAAATTTTCAAATTTACAACAGACGAATCCATGCCTTTAACACTAGGTAAGTTATAGGAATGTTTAATATGTTTGTCTCGATTGAGAATGCAGTGTACGCATCTTTCTAAGATGTTTAAAAATAATTCGAGGATGTAGTATTGCACTCGACAAAGATTATCCTAATATTAACTTTTGTGGACTTAATTCAAGAGGTATGACAAATATTAGACATTAAAAATAAGTGGATTAAGGCCTATAAATATAATTTATATAGAATAGTTTAACTTAAATATAAGTTGATAAAAGCGGTCGTGCTAGAACCATGGTACTTGAGGGGTGAATCATACCTTCTCCTCAGTCAACATAATTCCTTGCCCGATCTTCCTTTTTTGAAGACCAATAAAGAGTAATTTCCTTTTTATTAGGGATTCAATAAGGTGACTTGGAACACCATAGCTTAATTTCAAGTGGAGACTCTGTAAATAAGATAATCCCTATTCAATATCGTCACTTTAATTGAAAAAGACCCTCCAACCTCATGAAAAAGGGGTCTAACAGCAGGTACAACCAATAGATATAAGAAAGATATGATGCAAACATAGGCTTGAAACCTAATACTTAAGATTCATTACACTGGTATACTTTTAGTTCTTTGTGGGAGTAACTCATAAATCGACATAAACCACCATATGTCCGGATGAAGTCTGATCTCATATTATTAATTTTTTCTAGCAAGGATCAATAAGAAGCCTATTTCGAGGCACATAAGGGGGTCGTTAGGATGATCCATATCCTATGTTGGCAAACATAGTTTCATGCATTTTTTAACTAGACATATGTCTTCTCGATCACCTATCTAACTCATTTATGCTCATAAATTATTGTTTTGGTCTTTCTTGACTCATATTTATAAGTTACCCAACTTAGGCTCATATTTGTGGGTTAGCCACTTTAGGCTCATATTTATAAATTAGCTACTTTAGGCTCATATTTATGGATTAGATAGTTTAGGCTCATAATCATAAATTAACCTTATTGGGTTCAATTTCATACATTTCAACCATCCATTTGCATTCTTTGAAATTCGTAAAAGATAGTACCTTTATCCCATAGTTCATAAGATTCAGTTTTCAGAATATGTTGGCCATTATGGAAGTTATGGAGATATTTAAAGGTTTAGATCATTTAAACATATTTTATGATTAAGGATATCATATGATCATATCAAAAGCATAGTCATGAAAGTTCATATCATCAAATCGTAAATTAAGAAAATCATATCATAAGTCATGGAGTAAGTAATTTGAAAAGATCACTACTAGAAATTACCTCTATGGAAACGGTTCAAAAATTATTGCGACAGATAAAGAAACTGTTTCCATAGATGTACGACAATGGTTTGGCATGAGTTGCATATGCGAATGTAGGGATAGATATATAGCAATGGTTATGGCGATGGTTACAACAACTGTTGCAATAGATAGACCTATTGCAACAGTTGTTTAACCTTCTATTGGGACGTTTCATATTGTCTATAGCAACGGTTAAGAACTACTGCAATAGACTATATTGCAATGACAGGAACACATTATAATAACCCTATTGGAATAATTTTTAGATATCTACTGCAACACTTATTGGTCTTTTGCAATGTTTTTTTTTGAATTGACACCTATTGCAACAATTTTTGGGTCTTTTGCAACATTTTTTCTACCTATTGCAACTATTTTAATTAGCTATTACAATAGTTTTTGCCACCTATTGCAACTATATCAAATATTAATTGACGGTTTAGATAAAATAGTCACCCCTATATTGTAAGATAATATTTACACACACAAACACACACACACACATATATATATACATATTAAATTATTTTAATACACAATTATATATATGCATCACAATAAAATCTTTCATTAATAATAATCCAAATTGCAATATGCAACAAGCTAGTAATCTAAACCAAAAAGCAAAATGTTAAAGTCAAATGATCTTTAGTTTTTCCATATAGTATCAAGTTTGAGTGACAATAAGTTTCATGAAATTCAATATCAAAAAGATCGATATTAAAGTATCTATCAACAATTCAAAACTCTTCTCAAGTAAGGTCATTTCTTCATCACTTCTTTCTTCATCTCCTTCTTCATTTTAGACACCTATAACAATAGAATAAATAATTTTAATTAGCACTTAAATGAAAACATATTTAATTTCTATTTAGAATATAGGAATGACACCTATAAAAAGAATAAATAGGGTAAGTTGGTCAATCGTGTATAATACCATAACGAGCAAGGAATGAAAAGAAAAAAGGAAATAAACAAAGTTCTTCTTTCTACAAAGAATTCAAAAGAGCATCTTGGATAACAAAGACTAACATATAACACCAACAATGCACTTGAGGTATAGATAGGATAGTGTACGCAAATCTTACTCCTACTTTCGATAGACCCTCCTTTCAAGTAAGGACAAAGACTAACATTTAAACAAGAAGCCTAATGTAGCACAGTAAATGGAAAAAGTCTATTTTTTCCTTTTTCTTAAACTCGTTTTCTCCTCTATCAAACATTTCTCTTTATAAGTTATATTACTAAAGAGACAGTTATAAGCTTGAGTTGTAATTATACACAATATCTGACAGCCAATTATAGCTATACTAATATTGTCTTAGAATACGCAAAGCAAAGCTAAAGGGTGTACAAAAAACACTTTTACTCAAGCATGAAGAACTAAATAGGAAAACCAAAATCCAACCACTTTGTGAGGAAAAAAACACTAAACAGTAGAATAAATAAATAATCAACTTGCAAGTCTATATTGTGGAGAGTCTTTCTTCTTGGCTTGCTAGAGTAATATATTGTAATACTATTTTTTTCTCTATGTTATGTGTTATCAAATTTGGATTAGAAGAAACCCAAGGCAATTCACTTCAAATGTTTGAGCTTCCAAAAAACTTCTAGCACAATAAGGCCATGCCACAATTTAGAACCTAGTTAATTACCTCACTGTGATAAATATGTGGCAATCTAGCAAATTTAATGTAAGAGGATCTTCATCCAGGAGGATAAGGGGATCACTTTCATTAGATTCTTGAAATTAAAGGTGTCAACGAGCAAGAAAGAAGACTAGGAAATAGGAAAACTAAAAATTGCAAAAAATAAAAAATAACTATATTATATAATTCTATTCTAGAATACTTGGACTCTTTATTATGTCTATTTCAGAAGTGAAAGAATACATGTTTTAACACTTATCATAAAATACTTAAGCTATTTTAGTTTTATATATTTGCATGAAGTAGTGTTCTTTGAGTCATTTCTACATGCCTGATCTAGATTGGAAAAGTGACTCCTCCTTCAAAATGAGACTAACGATTGATCAATTTTAGCCTCAAAAAGACTAACATAACATAATTGTCCAACAAAGCATACTGCATGTGGTAGTAGATAAAAAAAAAGTAGAAGAAGAAAAAAAAAGGATGAGAAGAAGAAGACGAAAGAAAGGCTAACCTTCATTGTTACTACCAATAGATGGATTATGTATTCGTTGAATAGGAGACTCTTTCACTAATGAATCAAGATTGAATCTTAGCATATTAGGATCAAGTGTTAATCCTAGATTTAGATGTTACAATTGTGCAATGATGTTTATTGTAACGTCTCGTTCAATGGCATCTCTTTGAGCATTAAATTTTTCCTGCATTCTTTGTTGCATCCTCTCTTCTGGTTCATCCATTCTTTTTTCCACTAGTTCATCCACAATGATATATGAAGAGGGCACAGAATCACTGCCTTTTTATTTCAAAAGATACTTGGTCACCCTGCGTTCGTATAGTCTTACTCGACCTGGATGATCATGACTCATAGCTACTATGAATGCATCAACTGGTTGACTATCATCTTCACTTTCTTGAATTTCTACTCTCTCCAATTCAACCAATAATTCAGATCCAAAATGAGCATGTAAATTAAGTTGATTCAATATTTAAGAAAGAACAATTGATATTGATCTATTTTGAATTAGAAAATTTTGTACTATTTTATTTGTAATATCTTTAGATGTATCCTTATATACTCATCCAAGTTTCGTTCTTCTGGTATCTATAAAGAATTTCTTATTTGATAGAGCACCAGAAGTTTTCTTCTTTTTTTCCTAGTTACATACAAGTCAACATTAAAAAACTTTCAAGTCAACAAATTCATAGTAACAATATAAGAAAATACCAAACCTTGCAGATTAGAGCAAAACTTATTTTTCCGACATTGTGAGGATACTTCTACTTTTTCCGATTCTGTTTGTTAGTATTGGATGTATCCTGCAAGACAATTGTTATAGATAAGTTTTAAATAAACAAACTAAAGTAGTGACCTACATGAAGTTTTAAATAAACCTTAGCTCAAAGAACAAACAATCATCTCCACTAAGGGTACTTCTAGTCAGCAATAACAAACTTAACAAAGAATCAAAATTCTAATAATGTTTTTCATTAATGCCATTTATAGACTATGGTTGAAGTATTAGACTCTGTGTAAAATAGTTGAACAATTTTACTTTATGTTGTGCTTTCAAATAGAGGTAGACCTCCAAAAAGAAAACAAGAAGAGAACAAACTGATAAAAATGTACATATTCATATCATAACTGCTATGAAAAATAGGTAAACTATACATATCTTAACTACTAGGAAGAACAGGTAAACTTATGAAAAGTAATAAATGTACATATTCATGTCAATACATAAGCAAATCCATAAATACAGATTCTAGAACAATTTTAAGCCTATTTACCATTTGAATTTCATCATTGGGGTAGGCACAAAAATGTGTCTGCTTAAACCGGGACTTATACCCTCTAAAAGCAACATAAATTACATTTATTTCCCATCTTTTCCATAGTTGGGAATGTCATATTCTCCTGTAATTTGGTGCAATTTGGTTAGTGCAAAAACTGTGAAATGATTTGAACTAGAAATTAGAATAATGAGAACATTGAAAGTGGATATAGCTCCATATATCATCATGTATCTTCAACTTTGTCCAACTAATATTAAGAGGACAAAATATCCCATTCCTTACCAAAGTGCCAAGGAAGCTACTAGACATAGTGACTATTGGTTTAGTTGGACCAATAGGCTGATTCAAATTATTTTAGCACTACAGATTGACAGTCACTTAAACCATGTACTGTTTGCATTTGTGTAATGCCTCTTTTTCTTTTGTTTATTGGAGTTTTTGTAATAATATGAAAAATAAAATTATTGAAATGAAGATAATTTTTGGAATAGTATGAACTAAAATATATGTATTCTTATCTTCTATAGATTGTTTGTTTTCTTCAACATTAGGAAGTTATGATTGATTTTGCTGCACTTTTTCAAGTGATAGTTGTGATGCATGAGTGGTATAATCTGGCATTTCTTGGTACACTTGCTCCTCTACTGGTGCTGCAAGTAAGATAGAATTCCGAAACACCTGTTGCACTTATTTTTGTACTTGAGATCTAGATGGAATGTTGTTTTACTTCTTAGTCTGCTTGTGAAGATTTTCCTTTGCATTTATGTAGCCTGTATTCTTCTTCTTCTTCTGTTCTAATATCTGTTTGTTTCATAAAGCTGCTAGTGATCCAACTGAAACAAAGCTCTTAAGTTTTTGTTGATTTCTTGAACACCTTTCTTGATTCATAATTGTTCAAGTCTGATTTGTAAGTTCAAAAACTAAAATATAAAAAGGTTCGATACTGTAAGTCTAGATAACATATTGCATAATATAGGGATGGATCTTAAGCTTTAATTTTGTAAACTATTTGAATCAATTCGAACACTTATGATGAACCTAGCACTCTTCAACATAGATCACTTATAACAAAAATATAAAATTTAACATTTTTACAGATCACCAAGGACTATAATCATAGGATAATGTATTCATCTTATTGATGGTTTCAATTGGAAGGGGTCGGATCTAGGAGCACAAGGTTGTTCATCTAAATCTCCTACACTAGAAACTTACATAGTGTGTATTCACGTCTTTTTAACTTAAACACAGCTATCATTCATGAATCAAGAATCATACAAAACTCATTTTTACTTCATTTGCAAGAATTTTTGAATGTTTTTTTAAACTAAGAATGCTGCATCAACAACCCCCATTTGGAGGATATTGCATCACCATAGCACGATTATGATTTCTGTCTAAGGTTACTACCTCCCAAACCATTATCAATTCATGAAAAGTACTACCTTATGTCTTGTACCTTGATTAATAAATTCATGTGAAATCATCATTATACCTTTTATTGATTCACTTACTAAATATATACTAACATATAATAGTTATTAGCTGTGGGGAACACAATCAGATTACAATGCTGGAAAAGTAGAACATATAGATTTTGATGATGAAATATAAAGGCATAATACATAAAGTGGTACTGGAAAGTACTACACAAGTTGAAAATAGAAAGAGTAGGAAGAAAAAGTAGGAAATTGAGTAGTTTTATATAGAAATTATGTAATTAGACTTGCTTGAAGTCAACTAATATGGTATATGTATGTAGGTAACCAAGATTATAACTGACCTGGAAATTAAACTCACCCAAGCCCAACCTCAAAGAAAATACTAGAGAAAAAAATAAATAAAAAGTTTATTGTTAATTGTTATATTTGTGCACTAAAAGCTATTTCGATAAAAAATATTTTAGCTTATTTCCATATATAGAGGAATCAGAACTCTAAAGTATCTTTGATAACTTTTCCTAGGCCTATCTTGAAAGAGAAAGGCTACTGTCCTGGATCCTTAGTGTTGTGTTAAATATACAAATTCAGAAAACATGAACATGAAGCCCTACATTAAACTACAATCAGAATACATCACATCTCCAGGAAAAAACTCCATGTACTAAAAAGGTTTTAGCCCAGTGTATAACACCCCAAGACTGCACCCTAGGTGTCACACGGTGCTAACAATCTTAAATGACCATAAGCTAACCCATGACTACTACCTGCTGTGAGTATTGAATAATAATAATATTGAAAATATATGCAAAAGTTAGGCTAAAATTGCCATAAGGTTCATAAACTGAAAACATATACTGAATACTGATAATAATATTGAGAAACAAAACATCTGTCTGAAATAGCCAAGTTTAAAAGCCTCTAACTGTTGGAATATGGAGTTGATGGGATAAGTGCCCAACTTACTCCGACTGCTGACCATACTAAACTACTAAAATGCTAAAATAAATAACTCTATCCTTGAAATATGAGGACACACCACTATAACTGCCGCTGATAACCTGAGCTGCTAAGTATGGTCAGGAGCCCGTGCGTCTGAACCTATGATATGAGACATCATAGCACAAAAGAAAGAGTATCTGTCAGTACTTTGAATATACTGGTATGCTAAGTGAGGCATGCTAATTTACATGGGTTCATATGTGTGAGATGATAGCTAACTGAATGAACATTATGAAATAACTGAAGTGCAAGCAAAATGGTAACTGCTGATCATGCTGACTAGGCAATACTGTGTGTATAACCTATGTCTGAATTAGACTGAAACTGAAGTATTGTGTTCTAGTAACCGAATACTGATAACTGAGGTTTAGACTGATACTGAAGTACTAAATTTTGATGGATAAGTAACTGATAACTGATAGCCATGGTTCTGTAGAACTATCTAAGTTTCTTACTGAATTATGAGACTGAACACTGATTATTGAGTACTAAACACTGAAATAATAAATATGGGAGTGTTCATCTAACCGACATATCCCGATTATAAATTGAGTTGGGGTCCAACCTGTGACTCCAGTTGAAAGGGTGATAGCACCTTGCTAAGGGATACTAACAATGCTGTGTCAACCCTAATCTGGCAGGAATTTATTAATTGTTATATGGTTGCATCAACCCTAATCTGGAAGGAGGATGACTTACCTTATATGGTTACGAAGTTCTAGAATGTAAGGACTACTACTAAGGGTCAAACCTTCTACTGACATGAATGCCCCCATCCCTGGGTTCACTCGGTGCTGAATCCTACTCTTAACTGAATATACATGAACTGATCACTAGACTATACTAGGCTTGACTGAACTATTACTAATTATGTTGACTGACTGAACTGGACTGAGTTCACTAAGTTCTATAACTTACTGAGTACTACTGTTCGTGACTTTACTGTAACTATTCTTTAGCTGCTGTAATTTGAGGTAAACAACTAGATTGTCGGGTATTGAACACCCCTAGGGATCTATAGCATCAAGAGTAAAACATGGCAAAATCTTTAAGGCATTACATTAGTTACTTGTCCACTATGCATTCACTTAGACATTTTGTCAAACATTTGAGAGGCATGAACTTGTGCATGAATGAGACCTCATGATAACATGTCAAGATTTCACTACTCAATTTACATAGGCATTCTATCAAACACTTGGGGAGCATAATTAAGGCTCATAGAAATCATCAAGATATAAACATCATGGATACAATATTCAACTTTCAAATTCAAAGGTTTAACATGACGGTCACATGATTCTACATACTTACTAATTAATTAACTTGAAACTTGTATGAATCTTGATTTGAAAACCATACAACAATACGTACATGAATAAGATCCAATTCAAACATGTAAATCATGAAATCAATAAACTTGTAGTTTCAAAAAGGATTCTTGAGCTCCAAGGGTGAAAGGAAACCCAAGGATGAACACCTAACATACCTTTATTACTGATTTCTTGAGAATTGTAGTGAGTTCTTGGGACTTGATTCTTGAGCTTGATGAAACTAGGGCTTGTTCTTGAGAAGCCCTTTAGGATACTAAATATCTTTTTTTAGATGAATTGGGTGAGGGGAAAAGGACTTAAATGCCCTTGGAAACTCAGAATTTAACACACTAAAATTGTCCAGTGATGCAATTCGCGATGCACCGTGTTAATGTGATCGATGCGATCACTGATGCATTGCATCGATGGGTGCAACACGGTAGCCAATGTGATGCATAAAGGTCGCATTGGCTTACTATTTTTCCCATCCAAACATGACACAAATGAAATCCAAAAATTCCAAAACTCACCCAATATGACCTATTGATATCCCTGATCATGAATCAACTTGAAAATTAACATTCTAAGGTCGAAAAGATTGAAAATAAGATCAACCAATTTTGAAGGCTAAAAATGCTTCTAAGCCTTAACACGTAGCTGATTTTTTCTAAATCTGGGACCTCTTTTGGTATCCTATAAAGAACTGAAACGACTAGGATTTTGCGGGGTCTTGCAATATCTCTCCCTTAGGAACATTCATCCTCAAATGAGACTGACTGAATTGAGAATACTGATAGATTAAGTTTACATGCTAGACATGCACAACTGAAGCATGATTACATATTTAAAACTGCTGATAAACTGATGTTTCATACTAAACATGCATAACTAAAACATAATTACATGGATTAACTAATTTATGAAGGCATGACTGTAATGAGGATGATATACAATGGTACTTGATACCAAGTTTGTAAAGGTAATTTGAGCATGGAACTGAGTAAATCTAAGAAAGGCTGTTACCTCGAGCTGAGTTTGAGTTTGCAGAGAAGAGGTAAGGATACTTGGTTTGCATATGTACTTATGCTTCCCAAGTAGCTCCTTAACAGACTGACTCCGCTAAAGAACTTTGACCAAAGAAACTTCTTTGTTCCTCAGTTTGCAAATATGATGATCAAGGATTTCGACTGGGACTTCCTCATAAGAGAGACTGTAATGAACATCTATACTCTCTATAGGGACTATAATTGCTGGGACACCAATGCATTTCTTTAGCAAGGAGACGTGAAACACTGGGTGTACTGAAGTTAAGTCTAAAGGCAACTCAAGCTCGTAAGCTACCTTTCCAAAATGGTTGAGAGTTCAGTAAGGACCGACATATCAGGGACTATGCTTCCCTGTGTAGATAAACCTCTTTACTCCCTTCATGGGAGATATTTTTAAGTACACATAATCACCAATTTCAAATACGAGATCTTTTCTTCTCACATTAGTATATGATTTCTGTTGGCTCTAAGCTGTCTTAAGCCTTCCCCGAATCAACTAAACCTTCTCTAAGGCATCAAATACTAAGTTATGCCCTGCCAACTCAGTCTCACCTACCTCAAACCAACCAATGGAAGACCTGTATCTTCTCTCATAAAGCACCTTAAATGGAGCTATTTCGATACTGGAATGATAGCTGTTATTATGCGAACTCAATCAAGAGCAAGTGGTCATCCCAACTTCCATTAAAGTCAACAATATAACCTCTAAAAATATATTCTAAAGACTGAATAGTCCTTTCTGCTTAACCATCTGTCTGAAGGTGGAAGGCTGTACTAAGGTGAACTTGGGTACCAAGACCCTTTTGGAAGGTTTTCCAAAAGTGAGGTAAACTGGGTGCCTCTATCTAAAACAATGGATAATAGAACTCCGTGCAATCTGACCAACTCTCTATCGTAGAGCTTGGCGTAATCCTTGGCTGAGTAGGAGGTATAAACTGGCAAGAAATGAGCGGATTTAGTCATCCTATCTAAAATGACCCAAATCAAATCATAATGATGATGAGTATGAGGCAAAACCATCATAAAGTTCATGTTCACTTTCTCCCACTTCTAAGTGGGGATACTGTACTCCTGCATAGACCCATTAGACTTTTGGTGCTCAATTTTCACTTGCTGACATATAGAGCGCTTAGCCATAAATTTTAAAATGTCTCTCTTCATCCCACTCTACTAATAAACTTCTCGGAAGTTGTGATACATCTTAGTGGCCCCTTGATAAATTGAGTAACGTGCACCATGCATTTCTACAAGAATTTGTTGTCTCACACCATCCACCCATGGCATACATAAACTACTCTAGAAACGCAACATACCATCTCCTCCTTGGGAGAAAACCTATACTTTTTGATCGCTGACTGAATCTTTTAGCTCAACTAAGCTGGAATCCCTCTCCTATTTTTCTTTCACCTTAAAAACTAAGAAAGATTCCAAACTATTCTACATCCATACACTGGCCTCAGCTAAATTAACCAAATGAACACCCAACCTAGCAAGCTGATGAGCTTTCTGTACTAACTTCTTCTTACAATCCTCAATGTGAGCATCACTACCCATGGACAATCTACTGAGAGCATCAACCACTACATTGGCCTTGCCCAAATAATATAGAACACTCATGTCATAGTCTTTAAATAACTCTAACCACCTTCTCTGACACAAGTTCAAGTCTTTCTGAGAAAATACATACTACAAACTTTTATGGTCTATGAACAGATCAACATGTACCCCATAGAAATAGTGCCTCCAACTCTTTAAGGAAAACACTACAACTGCTAACTCAAGATCATGGGTGGGATAATTTATTTCATAGAGATTAAGTTGCTGAGAGGCATAGGCTATGAATTTAACTCTCTGCATTAAAACACACCCCAAACCAACTCTAGATGCATCAGAACAAACCCACTAGAACTATCTGGTAAAGTCAAAATTAGGGTTGTAGTGAGTCTCATCTTCAACTCATGAAAACTCTTCTCACAAGAATTTGACCACTAGAATTTGAATTTCTTCTGAGTCAATCTAGACATGGGGATGCAATAGACAAAAATTCTTTAACAAATCATCTGTAATAGCAACCCAAACCCAAAAAACTCCTGATATCTGTTGGAGAGATGGGCTTGGGCTAGTTTCTCACTATTTTAGTCTTTTGAGGATTAACTCTAATGCCATCACCAGAAACTATATGACCAAAATTTGCACTTGCTAAATTTGGCAAACAACTGATTGGCTTTGAGGGTCTGTAATACTATTATGAGATAGTCAGCATGATCATTTTCATTGTGGGAGTAGACAAGAATGTCATTAATGAAGACTATGATGAACATGTCAAAGTACTACTTGAACATGTGGTTCATTAAGTCCATAAAAGTTGCTGGGGCATTAGTGAGACAAAATGATATGACTAGAAATTTGAAGTGACCATACCGAGTTCTAAAAGCTATTTTCAGAATGTCACATTCTCTGATTCTAAGCTGATGATAGCCTGATCTGAGGTCTATCTTAGAAAAGTAATTGGCACCCTGAAGTTGGTCAAATAAGTCATCGATTCTAGGAAGTGGATACTTGTTCTTGACTATGACTTTATTCAATTGATGATAGTCAATACATATTCTGAGAGAACCATCTTTCTTACAAATGAATAAAACTGGTGTACCCCACGGGGAGACATTAGGTTTGATGAATCCCTTATCTAGAAGATCCTTCAATTGCTCTTTTAATTTTTTAAGTTTAGTTAGAGTCATTCTGTTTAGTGGAATAGAGATGGGCTAAGTATCTCGAAAAAGGTCTATTCTAAAGTCAATTTTCCTTTCGGAAGGGACTCTAAGAATATCTTCTAAAAACACATCTAGAAATTCTCTTGCTACTAGAATTGACTCAAGATTAAGGGTCTGTGAACTAGAGTCTTCAACTTGAACGAGATTATAGACACACCCCTTGGATATCATTTTTCTCCCTAAGGTATGAAACAAGCTGACCCCTAAGTGCTGAAATACTACCCCTCCATTCTAGGACATGTTTATTCAAGAACTGGAAGTGAACAACTCTATTTTTGTAATCAATTAAAGTATAGCATGAATGAAGCCAATCCATGCCGAGAATGACGTCAAAATCTATCATCTCTAACTCTACTAAGACTACTGAAGTAACTTTTTGAGATACCATAATCGAACAGTTCCTGTATACCCGTTGGGCTATGATATTATTTCCTACTAGGGTAAAGACTAAGAAGGGCTCTGCTAGGATTTTGAGACTGACTCTGAAGTCAACAACTATATAAGGATTTACAACGTACAAAGAAGCTCCTGCATCTAGTAAAGAATAAATATGTAAATGGTAAATTTGTAATGTACCAGTGGCCACATCAGAAGAAATTTCCTGATCCTATAAGGACTGAAGTGCATAGATCTTGTTTGGGCATTGCCCACTGGTGGCACTAGAAGCGACACCTCGTTGAGATGAAAGACTGGACTAATTTAGGGGATGATTATGCTGACTCTGTAAACCCACTTGAGGACATTCTCTGAGCTTATGGGCCTGTATTGCCATTTCTTAAACATACATCGCTACCAGCTCTGCGGATTCCCTGATGGTTTTTGCCATATTTTTGACAAAAAAGATTTGTTCGAGCACTGCTAATACTACCCTAAGATTTAGAGCCTGGTGCCCTATCCTTATTACCATTTTTGAACTAAGGCACTGGATCACTGGTTGAGGACTGAGCTAGAACTAAATATTTTAGGCAAAACTGAGAATAGTTACCACTATCTAACTTAGGCTGAGCAAAATTAAAGCTATCTATTCTAACCCTCTTGCCCTCCCTCTCTTTCTCCTTAGTTTCTGTTCATCTATTTACTAAGCATGGACATCAACCTATCCAAGTCTATCGCCTTAATCCATATGTGGTCCTACACTTATTGACTATACTGTCATACACACCAGACACAAACTTATTTATCTTAGATCTGCTATCGGCTACCACATGAGGAGCATATCTAGCTAACTGAGTAAACTTGAGAGAATAATCCTTCACTGTCATGGTTACCTGCTTCAAGTTAATGAATTCTAACACCTTAGCTTCCCTCAACTCCAATGGAAAGAACCGATCTAGAAAGGCAGTAAAAAACTCCTCTCATTCTATAGGCCCTATATCTGCTACCCTATATGCCTTCCATCGCTTAAACCATGTATGAGCCATATCCTGCAACTAATATGCAGCTAACTTAGCACTCTCACTAGTATTTACCCCCATAATATCTGTGACCTTCTGCACCATGTTAAGGAATTTATGTGTGTCATCTTAAGACTTAGACCCTGAAAATGAAGGAGGGTTCATTCGAGTAAAGTCCTGAATTCTAGTTGTAGCCGTATTGGCCACTGGGTTGGGTTTAACAATAGCTGGCATTCATTCTGTTCTACCAAACAATGATCTAGAGTTGTGAAAGATGCTCTAAATTCTATATGAGAAACATGCTCATTCAGGGGATCTTCCTAAAAGGGTAGAGGTGTTGGTTGGTTTCCAATTTTTCTTCGGTTAGCATTTTTAGGAGACATGTTCTATAAGTGGAAGGGAAAATCATATTATATAGAGAATTTAGCTTGATCTTATGCTCACTCACACAACATAACTACTGAAAGAAGGGAATTTTTCCTAAAAATTCCTCATAGCCTCTTTCCATAAGTATGGTGTGCTAAACACCTATGCACAAGAATCTACTTGATATGGCTTTCAAACTCCCTAGGACTCTATTGAACCTTAGGCTCTGATACAAAGTTTGTAATTCCTCGAGACTTCACCTTGGGCATCACACAGTGTTTACAATCCCAAAGGACCACAAGCTAACCCATAACTAGTACCTGCTGTGAGCACTGAATAATAATAACACTAAAAATATATGTAGAAGTTAGGCCAAAATTTCCATAAAGTTCATAAACTAAAATAATACTAAATACTAATAATAATACTGAGAAACTGAACATCTGTCTGAAATAGTCTTGTCTGAAAGCCTCTAACTGTCTGAATATGGAGTTGATGGAACAAGTCCCTAACTAACTCTGATTGCTGAACATACTGAACTTCTAGAATGCTAAAATAAAGAACTTTGTCCTCAAAATATATGGACTCAACACTATAACTGCTGCTGATAACCTGAGCTGCAAAGTACGATCAGGAGCCCGTGTATTTGAACATATGACATGTGACATCATAGTACAAAAGAAAGAGTATGCATTATTACTTTGAATAAATTGGTATGCTAAGTAAGTCATGATGATATACATGGGTTCATATGATTGATATGATAACTGACTGAATGAACATCATGAAATAATTTAATAAGAGTACATGCAAAACTGTAACTACTGATCATGCTGACTATGCAATACTATCCATATAACCTCTGTTTGAATTAGACTGAAATTGAAGTACTAAGTTCTGGTAACCGAATAGTGATAACTGTCGTTTAGACTGATACTGAAGTACTGAGTTCTGATGGCTAAGTAACTGATATCTTATATCCATGGTTCTGTAGAACTATCTAAGTTTTTTATTGAATTTTGAGACTGATTACTGAGTACTAAACACTAAAATGTTAAATATAGGAGTGTTTATCTAACTGACATACCCCGATTATAAATTGTGTTGGGGTCCAAACCATGACCCTAGTTGGAAGTGTGTTAGCACTTTCCAAGGGATACTAACAATAATGTGACAATCCTAATCTAGCTGGAAGACTTATGAATTGTATATATGGTTGCGTCAACCCTAATCTGGCTGGAGGACGACTTAACCTACGCTTGATACATAGTTCGGTAATGCAGGGACTGCTACTAAGGGTCAAAACCTCTACTAACAGAAATGCCCTCACCTTGGGTTTGCTTGGTGATAAATCCTACTCTCAACTAAATAGACACTGAACTGATCACTAGGCTGTATGAGCCTTGACTGAACTATTACTGATCATGTTGACTTACTGAACTGGACTAAGTTCACTAAGTTCTGTAACTGACCGATTACTACTGTTTGTGACTTTACTATGACTATTCTGTAGCTAGTATAATTCTAGGTAAACATTTAGATTGTCGGGTATTGAACACCCCCAACACTCGATGGCATCAATAGTAAAACATGGCAAAATCTTAAATGTATTACATCAGTTACTTGTCCACTATGCATTCATTTAGACATTTTGTCAAACATTTGATATGCATGAACTTGTGCATGAATGGGACCACATGATAACATGTCATGAATTCACTACTCAATTTACATAGGTAGTCTATCAAACACTTGGGGAGCATAATTAATGCTCATAGAAATTATCAAGATATAAACATCATGGCTACAATATTAAACTTGGAAATTCAAGGGTTTAACATGAGGGTCGCATGATTCTACGTACTTGCTAATTAATTCACTTGAAACTTGTATGAATGTTGATTTGAAAACCATACAAAAATATGTACATGAACTCAATTCAATTCAAATATGTAAATCATAAAATCAATAAACTTATAGTTTTAAGAAGGATTCGTGGACTCCAAGGGTGGAAGGAAACCCAAGGATGAACACCTAATATACCTTAATTGTTGATTTCTTAAGAATTGTGGTGAGTTCTTGGGACTTTATTCTTGAACTTGATGAAACTAAGGATTGTTCTTGAGAGGATTTTTAGAATAATGAGTGTATTTAGCCCTTTAGGATACTAAATATCGTGTTTTAGCTGAATTGGGCGAGGAGAAAAGGACTTAAATGCCCTTGAAAACTCAGAATTTAATGCACAAAAACTGCCCAACGACGAGATTGGTGATGCGCCTCGTCGATAGGATCGATGTGATCACTGACGCATAATATCGATAGGTGCAACATGGAAGCCAATGCAATGCGTCAAGATCACCTTGGCTTGCTATTTTTCCCATCCTTATATGACCAAAATGAAATCCAAAAATTTCAAAACTCACCCAATATGACCTATTGATATCCCTGATAATGAATCAACTTGAAAATTGACATTCTAAGGTACAAAAGTTTGAAAGTAAGATCATTCAATTTTGAAGGCTAAAAATGCTTCTAAGCCTTAACACTTAGCTGAATTTTACTAAGTCTGGGACCTCTTTTGACATGCTATAAAGAACTGAAATTACTAGGATTTTGCGGTGTCTTACACAGTGTGTCTCAAAGAATGGTTCACATTCATTAATTGGGTGGTATCACAAATATCGAGTTACAGAATGTCAGATATTATCAATTTCATTATCCACTATTCTTTGTACTAACTTGTCAAGAAATAAGGGTGAGTTTTTACTCATATGTTCAACTCCTACAAACTCCAAAATTCTAGTGGAATGCAAGTACTCTATCAAAGCACTTTGTGCTTCTTTCCTCACTATACTAGATATATCACATTGTTTTACTTCTGCTAGTTTAGATTTAGCAGTCTTTTTAGTTGCATAAAACCTAACCTTTTTAGAATTATTTAAAAATAATGTGAAGAAACCCATGGAGTTGTCAGTTTTTACAAATGGTTCTTCATGGATAATACTTTCTAGATTATTATGTAGTAAAGAAAAGGACACAGAACCAGAAATATATGTTTCTTGGTATAATAATTTTAAGAAATATATGTTTCTTAGTAAAGTAAATTCAAGAAATACCTTACTTTAGAGACTCTGGGTGTGGGAGTTGATTTTGAATTCTGAGAAATGACAGACCTTTCATTGCTTTCTTCAAACAAACCCAAAATAGGAAAGAGAAGAATATAACTATGTAGCCATTCATCGACATGATACTATCTTCTTCAGGCCAATGGATTAAGGAGATAAAAAATATATAGATGACTATGAACAAGAGGGCATATTCCAATGCAGAGAGCAATATGATCTGAGTAGCCAAAGGTTATTTTGTATCTGCATTATTTAATACAACAAATAGAAATAAAGATACAGTCCTTTCTGATGGTAACACGAATATTGTGTTTAAAGCTGTATGCTTCTCGTCTTATGAAGATGCAAATGATGTTGCATGAATCCAGCTGCACCACAAAGAACTTGAAGTAGCACTTATGTTTTCATAGCTCAACAACCATAAAAAATCATCCAAAAGACACCATTTTTATGATACTAAAAAACAATCTCACATTATTTTCATGTTAGTAACTGGTTTCAACTCATATCATGTTCATGCCCTCTATAAAAGATTAAAGGGAAAATTAGGGAGTGTTGGGAAATTTTAATATTTGATTATACTAAATAAACTGAAATACATCACACATTCACAAGGCAATTTACATTCACAAAGAGATCCAAAGTCCTATGTCCTGAAAACAAAAAGAGGCTGAAAAAGCAACTCTTATCTATAACATCCCACAAATCACATCATTTAACAATGTTAATTGTACCATTCTAATTCTACCATATCAAAATAAATTTAGGACCCAAACTCTTTGTACCTTGTCACCAAATTATTTAAAGAACAAATGTAATGCCTACGTAAAGACATGAATTTAGTAAACAAGGCATAAAATTAGTAAATAAACAACTAGGACTCCGATCACATTAATTGCAAGGAACAGTCTTAGGTGTAAATTTTGCTTAATTAATGCTTCACCTAAAATAAATGGCTAACGGATTCTCTTATGGAATAGTTCTTTTCCTACTGTTATCTTTTCCTCTCCTATTGTCTTTGAAGTAGTCAACATAAACCAAAGATGGATGGTGACAAAATTGATTTTGTATCACTAGAACATATATGTACAATAGCAGAAGAACCAAAACCAAAACATAAGTAAATAGTAAATACAGGATCAAACTATTCTAGCATTCTTCTACTACTCAATTAAATAGTAACTAAGATGGAAGGGAACGACAATGAACCCTTACCAGAGTAGACCAGAGTGGTCAATGTGTAACTTCAGAAACAGTTGTAGTTTTAGGCAATGCCTACCAGCCTCATCCCTGAACTACTTCTCCTTTTCTCTGCTTTCTGGCAGCGGTGCAAACTTGGCACCGTTATATGGCCTTAAGCAGCTTGGACATACTTGCACATAGTAGGACATAGATTTTTATACTTGAAAACTAGTCTTTTTCAATTGTATCCTAAGTAGATTCTTATATTTTACAATTGGTCTTTGTAATTTTATTCCAACTCCAGAGAGTAAGCTGAACAGCTATCCTTTTGAAACTTGAAAATTTCATCAAATAGGAGGGACATCTAAGTAGATACAGGGTTTGCTGGAACTAAAGACTAATATTTCAAAAGTGATAACACAATTTCTATTAAGAACAAGTCACGAACGACTCTTTTTTAATATAGATCTTGATTTGATGAAACTCCGGTATCAGTAAAAAAACAAATTGAAGACTTTTTTTAAAGTGAATCAACCATATACAATTCCAAAATACGTAACATAATTTGATCCTACATTTTAATCATATAAACCATTTATAATGTTGATATATCTTTTTTATAATGAGCTGCAATTAAGTATACAGGCTACAGATTTCTACCCAATAGAAAAACAACTGAAAAGTAACAATAGTGATACTTTTACGTTATGTTATTTGTGCAGGTTCCGTTTCCGCTTTGTTAATAAATTTCTTAACATATTATTCTTCGAATAATTCTACTATAAAGTAACTAATATGAATTTATTTTATCATATCATGATTGTTGGGAATTATGAATTTAGCTATTCATAATCATAAATAAATATACCTGTTCGGGTAGTTTTGATATTTCTGAAGTTTGTTCCTCCATAGCTTTTTCCATTGAAATATGTCTATTTAATTAACTGAGTAAAGTATTTGTTGTGATGTCGATGCTTCTAAGGCCTTTGAATGATATATAGATTTTAAGAAATGATATTTCAGATTAGGAGTGTATTAATTACACTACAATTATTTACAAGAACGTTAATCTTTCTATATCTGAATGCTCTATGTATCCTTTTGCTTATAAATTTAGTAAGTCTTTAGGAATTTGATGATTTTTATTTAAGATTAAGCAATGCTTTTTTGGTAAATCTGCTTTTACTTATTTGGATTAACTATTTAATTAGGTACTTATAAGTTTATTTTTCTTAATTTTGATTTAAATTTGTCCAAATTCAGGAAAAAAGAGTCTTTTTTTTTTACCATATTTGGATATCATCAATTTAATTGTACTTTTTTCTCAGCAGCTTGATGAGCTTTAACCTTTCACATCTTTTCCAGCGTCTTTTACTGCTACAACTTAGCATGTACAGTTTATCTTTTCTCCTTGTTCTTGATAATTGATAGTTGCATGCTTTCTCTAACCTCTAGCTTTTTCTTTTTGTATATATTAAACCCTAATTCCCTAAAATAGTACACCCTAATAACCTTTTCTTTACAATTTAGATAAAAACAACATTGACCCATCAATTAGTTCCTATAAATAAGCAAACACAACTTATTATTTACCCATTAATTAAGAAATAAACTTCATAATCAATAATCAAAATATTACATTAATAACAACAATATAGCCAGTGCAATCACACAAAAAGAACATTGATCCATTAATCAATTCATATAAATAAACAACCCCAGAATGCCCATTCACAAATTCAACACTGAAAACTAGAAACTAGAAGAAAAATCCCAAATTCATAAATTAGGTTAAAATCATAAATTAAAAGAATTAACTAATCTTAAAATCACCAAAGTAAAGAAGAAAACCCCAAATTTTCAAAGCCGGAGCAGTGGAGGAACTGAAGTCGGAGAAATAGTGGTTGCACTTTTTGTCTTCTTGAAGTGGTGGTTGGAACAATTTGAAATTGTGGTATGGTTGTTGGAGTAATGGTATGGTGGTCAGAAAAGTGGTATGGTGGTCGGAGTATGGTGGTCGATTTGAGAGAATTGGTCCATTTTGCACTTGGTTAAATTTTTTTTATTTCGGTTTGAGACTTAATGAAATATTATATTGTTATATATTCTTTTGGAGGACTTAAGTGAAAAATTTGGGAGGGAATAAATTCAAATGGGTGCAATAGCCTTTTTTCCCAATAAATTGTTGCTATAGGTGATCCTATGGCAACGGTTAAAGTAACTGTTGCTATAAGACATACTATTGCAATGGTTATGCAGCAATAGCAATAGTTATAGCATCAAATAGTTCTATTGGAATAATTTTTTTTGCAACTACTGAAACCGTTGCAATAAATCCTCTATATCAATACTTTTGGAATTATTGCAAAAGGTCCGGTGCAATAGGAGTAATTTCTAGTAGTGAGAATTAATCATTTGGTGTACATAAGGGATTACTAGATTTCAAGGAAATTATAAAATTTCATATCAATTATAAGTTCCATGAGATTCATGATTTTATTAGATTCAAAAACATCATAAGATTCATAAAGATCCTAAGATTCATAATTTTATGTAGAAGAATCCATGAAAAATCACATAAAATAGAGTTACCATGATATATGTAGATATGAGTAAAGATTACATGAGGTTTCCTTGAAGAACTGAAGAGATACCATAATTTTTAGGGCTTTATTCTAGTAGTGAAACATATTATGAAGGCTTTTATAACATTTATCAATATTCCTCTAGATTTCTTATTGGTTTGCAACAACTCTCTACTAGGGGTCTCATTAGAATCCTGTCAAGAATATATAATTATTATTACAAATGATTAAGAACACTTTGAAATACATTGAAGGAATATACCTTAATATTAGAGGCTGAGGAGAGGAGAGAAAACCAACTTAGGGCTTGAAAGACAGAAATAAGAACACAAAATTTCGAAGAAAACAATCTTTTAAATAATTTCTACTAGGCCTATATCGTTTGGAATGCTGGAGGCATTTAATAAGATGTTGCATCATTTCCAATGAATTCCAAAGGCAGAAACCCTAGAATTTTTAGGCTAAAATATGCTACAATGTGGCCAGCATTTTGCAAAATGCATATGTAAGTTGCTACATTCTACTATACTGCGACCTCTTAACAAGATGATCATAACTTTTTACTTAGGAGCCAAATGATGAATAGTTGGCATTGGAAACTAAACCTAAAGACCTTTTATTTGGTATGTATTGGGCCACATAACTCTCCATATTCTAGGAGAAATCTTATTTATAGTTGATCCTAGTAAAAACTTATATGCAAACTTAATCCATAGAGAAACTTTCAACTCAACTTTGTACTAGAGGCTCCCTATGATCGTAATTTCTGTCCAATAAACTTTGATACACTTAAGAACTGACATTAACAACTATGTATGGTAAGAATTCATTGGGTTTGGGTCTAACTGCATATGTTGAACGGGTAAATATCTTAGTCCAAAGTTTATAGTATATCCCTCTTAGGATCACTCATCCTTAATTGATGATCAATAGCATTAATAAAATATATTGGATTACAGGTATGGGTCAGCCATGTGGATCGACTCAAACCGACCTGACCCGTTTCCTAGTCAGGAAAATAAGATTAACACAATCTTAATTCAAAAGTAAAAAGGTGGAACAGTTATAACTGTTCCTGCCCCAAAAAGATCCTATATATGATTTTTTGCATTTCTGAAAAGAGATAAAAAAAGATATACAGAGAAAAACAAAAATTGGGTCATAAATGAAGAATCGAAATCAGCGAAAACAAAAAACCGAAGGCATATAGTTTGTGATTCAAGCTTTATTTCCAATAGATTCAAAGCAGACTTAGGCAAATCCTTTTGGAATCAGAACCGATTTCCACTACCAACTAAAGGTACACTAATTTTCTCTGAAAATTACTATCAATGGCATTAGAGACTAGATTTAAATTTCCCAAATTTTGCATGAAAAATTCTGAATTTTACTATGAAAATATATTGAAATATTATGTACTTGATTACCTGATAAGAAAATGGACGAAATCAAATGTAATAGAAATTTTAGATCCGACAAAAATCAATCAGTTGAACTTCTGATCTACAGAGAAACGCGACTCCAATCGTGTTATGAATCCGGTCAAACTCGCAACCAATGCATCACAGATTCCATTATGCATCTGACTTTTACTTTCAATTTGGAGAAAATAAAATAAATTGTCAGATTTGAATCTGCATTTAAATGTGTACGTATTTTTTTTAAGGAGAAAATATTGATAAGAGATTGTTGTTTTCAATTTTCCAAAAATTTTTTGTGCAAATTTAAGATCCAGGGAATGAAGAAATTGTTAGTTCTTTGTTTCTACTTTAATGGAGAACCTGAACTTTTTTTGAGAGAAAGGACTGGTGCTTCATATTTCATTACATTCATTGACGATTTCACGTATTTTGGTTATGCTTATTTGATATCTCACAAATTAGAAGCACTTGAATGCTTCAAAAGATATATGAATGAAGTTGAGAATC
The DNA here is from genome assembly GCF_002878395.1 of Capsicum annuum. NCBI lineage: Eukaryota > Viridiplantae > Streptophyta > Magnoliopsida > Solanales > Solanaceae > Capsicum > Capsicum annuum. The sequence goes on from NC_061117.1 coordinate 53,501,031, forward strand.
AATTAGACAAAAGTATAAAGGAATTAAAAACCGACAGAGGACGTGAATATCTGTCAAAACAGTTTGAAGAACTGTGTATTGAAAAAGGCATTATCAAACAATTGACTACTCCTTATACACCTCAACAAAATGGTGTAACCAAAAGAAGGAATAGAACATGTTGGATATGACAAGGTCCATGATTGGGAGGGAAAATTAGCTAATCTCTTTCTGGGGAGATGTGTTATTAACAACGGCCTATATATTGAATAAAGTACCTTTATGAACTAGTAATAAACCAAACTTTAATGATCTACAACCTTGGGGTTGTATTGCATATATTAAAGATCATTTTGGTAAGTTTGGAAAACTAAGTTCAAAAGGAAAGATACGTATCTTCATAAGATACTCATAATACCCCAAAGGATATATGTTCATTTGTGAATTGGAAGATGGAAGTACTACTGAAATTGAATCATGAGATGTCACATTCCTAGAAAATAATTTTTTAAAAAGGAATAAGGTAAAGGAAATTGAGCCTCTTTACGAAATGTTGAATTCAGATGATCAAATAATGTTGCAGGACATGCTTGATAATTCAATTGATCAAGAAATAATTCTTGGTCTAAGTGGGAGTTGCGAATCCTAAAATCCTATTGAGGAATCTGAACTTTAATTACGTAAGAGTACCAAAAAAGGTGTGCCTAAACGATATTATGAGATTGAGGATTTTGTCTTCCTGGTATCTCCCATAGAATTGGATGAACCGAATTATGTGATTGAGGCTTTATCGAGTCTTGAAAAAGATGAATGGATAAAAGAGGTGGAAGAAGAATTAAAGTCCATGTAAACCAATAAAGTCTGGGATCTAGTTGACCTTCCTTTTGGGCATAAATCTATTGGGAATAAATAGATTCTCAAAGTTAAACGCAAATCAGATGGGTCAATAGAAAGAATAAAGCACGATTGGTGGCAAAAGGTTTTACTCAAGAAGATGGAATAGATTATGAGGAAACTTTTTCACCAGTTGTGAAATTTACCTCAATTCGATTGCTTTTAGATATAGTTGCACGTTTATATTTAGAATTACATTAAATGAACGTGAAGACTGCTTTTCTCAATAGAGAACTAAATGGGGAAATCTACATGGAACAACCTGTAGATTTTATTATTAAAGGCCAAGAAAAAAAGGTTTGTAAATTAAACAGATCAATATATGGCCTCAAGCAGTCTTCAAGCTAGTGGTACCTGAGATTTCATAAGGAAGTGATTTCATTTGAATTCACCATGATCGATAAAAACCATTGCATCTATGTAAAATAGTCCAATAAAATATTTATGATTCTTTCACTTTACGTGGATGATATTTTATTAGCTAAAAATAATATGGAGTAGGCAAAAATTGGTAAGTCATGGCTTTCAAAGTCATTTGACATGAAAGATATGGGTGGAGTAGAATATATATTGGGTGTTAAAATCCAAAGAGACCGTTCTAAAAATTTTTTGACTCTATCTCAAGAAACATACATAATGAAACTTTAAGCCTTGAAATGTGTGTAAAGATTGAAAAAGAAAAAGAAGACATGTCGCGAGTACCATATTCCAGTGTATTTGGGAGTTTGATGTATGCTATGATGTGTACTCGTCCAGACATTTGTTATGTCATAGGTCTAGTTAGCAGGTATCCATCTAATCTTGGAATAGATCATTGGAAAGCAGTAAAGTGAATCTTTCTATATCTCAAGGAAACTGCTGATTATTTACTATGCTATAGTAGATTCGATTTATCCATAAGAGGTTATACATATGTTGATTAGGTTGGTGGTCGGGATGATAGAAAATCAACTTTCAGTTATTCCCTCCTTGCTAAATGGTGGTGCAATTTAGTGGAAAAGTAAGAAACAAACTTGCACAGCCCTGTTAACTATGGAATCAGAATCTGTGGCTTGTGCATCTGCAGTACAAAAAGTTATTTGGCTGAAGAGATATTTTGAGCATTTGAACATCGCAAATAATTCTAAGGGTCCCATGATTTTGTATTATGAAAGTCAAGCGGCTATCAAATATACGAAGGATCCTAAATATCACAGCAAGACCAAGCACATTAATATTAAGTATAACTTTATAAGAGACATAGTAGCAAGTGGAGAAATAATTTTACAATACATTCCTACACGAGAAATGATAGTTGAACCCATTACTAAGACGATATCTAGAGACTTTTTTGAGACACACGTTATGGCTCTAGGATTACTGTAACGCCCCGAAAGTACACCCTAGGCATCAATTGGTACTTATAGTCCCAAGGGACCACAAGCTAACCCATGAGCTGGTACCTACTGTGAGTACTGAATAATATAATGATAATGCGGAAGAACAACTATTATTCCATAAGGTTTTAAGTAATGAAAATTGGTAAGATCTATAAATGCCAAACTAATAAAATAAACTGACAATATCACTGAAGTTTGAATACTGAATAATTGACTGTAGTGTCTAAAAACCTCTAAACTGACTGAATATGAGTTGGTGGGAAAGGCCCCAACTAACTCCAAATGACTACTAAACTAAAAGCATGAAATAAAATAATCTATCCTCAAAATATAAAGACTCACCAGTGCTACTGCTGAAACCCTGAGAAGTCTAAGCGCTATCTGAGAATTGTATGTTCAAACAAATAATATGAAACATCATAGCACAAGAAAAGGGTATGCGATCAGTACTTTAAATGTACTGGTATGCTTAATAAGGTAGGTTGATATGCATAGTTTCATGAACATATATAAATAGTCATCTGAACATGTATGTATAACATTAGGTACTAAATTGATTACATAAAATCTGAAAATACTGAGAACGCATGAAATCTTTAAATACTGAGGATGCATAAAATCTATAAATACTAAGGATGCATAAAATCTATAAATACTGGGGATGCATGAAATCTGTAAATACTGAGGATGCATGACCAAGCATAAAAACATATTTTAAATATATTTTGTAAACTGAAATACTGAAATCTGATGAATGAGTGTCTGATAACTGTATTCTATGGTCAAGCAACCTAAAACTGAGTTACTGAGATGATTTTTGGACTAAAACTGTGGGAGATATCATATAACCGACATGCCCCAATCTAAGATAATTGGGGTCCAACTTGTAACCCCATCTTGAAGACTGTTAGTACCGTGCCATGGGTACTAATGCTGACTATATGGATCCACTAAGCTACTGAAAAACTAGGATGTCAAGCCTAACTGATGGGTGACACTTGCACAGAGTCAAGCCTAATCGAACGAGTGACCCCTGGGAAGTAGTCAAGCCTAATAGGACGGGTGACTCCGCATCCTATACTGGCTACACAGTTCTGGAGTACAGGGAATACTACTAACAACTCTTCCTTTATGATAGGGAAGTTGTTATCCCTGCACTCTCTCGGTGCTAAATCCTACTCCCAACTGAATGACAATGGAATACTAAATTGTTCTGAGTTTAACTAGTTATAACAACTGACTAGTCTGATAATGCTCATAATATATTCCGAGACTATTCTGAAGATATTAAGACTAAGTAAACAACTAAATATTTAGGTATTCACAAATCCCAAAACTCAATAGTAATAATAGTAAAATAGTACTAAACTTGGAGGATCAAATATGAAAAACATCTATCAAAATCCATTCTTGTAGACATTTTATCAAATACTTGACGTGCATGTTGTAAACTAAGCATGGGAATAATTTAGAGCTTGTAGTAAAAATCATGATTTCAATGCCAATATCACAAGTCTTGAATTAAATTAAAAACGGACATCAATCAGACACGTGGAGTGTAAAAATCAACATACATCTCATAAAAACATGGTATAGGACGAGATTATGGAAATTCGTGGTTAAAATCTCAATTAAAAATCATAAATTCTTATGAAGATCATAATTTAGATTAAAACATGGTAATTGGACTCCATGGGTGAAAGGAACCCATGAATGAACACTTAACATACATGAGAAGATTAATTCTTGAAGTTTCTTGGTGAAATTCTTGAGATTTGATCTTGAATCGTGGAGGCTAGGGTTTCTGTTTCTTGAAACAGAGTTTTTTTAATTTGAGTAATTTGTGAAATAATGGACAATTAGTTCTCTTTTAGGTCTTAATTCCATGTTTTAACTAACTGGGGTGGGGAAAAAGGACTTAAATTCCCTTGGAATCAAAAATCGGAACTGACTGAAAATCCTAATTTTTATCCCGGCGTGACGCGGTACAATTGCGCTGGCTTAATGGAAAATGGACAACTTTGATCAGGAATGATAGCACGACGCGATGCCATCGCGGTGCCTCATTGAACGTGAAATTTTCCCTTGGTGTGATGCACCATGATCGCGGAGTTACACTGGAAAGTGACAATTGGAAAACTAGCATTAGCGTGATGCGATGGAATCGCATTGCCTCATTGGAAATTGACAAGTGCCATTTGTCTTGGCTCCGCGATGCGGTGGTGTGCCATCTGGCACACTATTTTATTAAAACTATCCTAACTCTTCGCCTAGGTATCAGATTTGGGCTATTTTTATACCGTTGGAAAGCTGACTGAATTTCCCACACAATGGTAATCTCTAAACTGAAAGAGTCCAAGTATTTTGAAATATTTATATAGGAATACTTATATAGTGAGAGTTAAGCTGATCTAGGAAAATACGAGGTATATAATATCTCCCCCTTGGGAACATTCGTCCTTGAATGAGACTGATTAAGCTGAGAAATATTGATAGACTGAGTTTACACACTGTACATCCACAACTGAAACATGATTGCATGACTGAAATCACTGATAAGCTGAGTTTTTCATATGAATATGCATATCTGATGCATGAGTCTAGGACTGAACTGATTCATGCATGCATGACCGAATATGCTACGGTAATGGATACCAAGTTTGTAATTGTAACTGAATATGGAACTGAGCAAGGCTAAGGAAGACTCTTACCTTAAGCCGAGAATACTGATGAACCTGAGATCATTTACTGAACATGTATGAACTGGAACGTGAGAACATAATTGTGTTTGAATCATGTTGCATTAACTGAATATCATAAACTGAATACCATAAACTGGACTGATTCCTTGGATACATGCCATGACATAGGAATGGTCATACGACTGAGATTGGAATGAGAGAGTCGACTTTTTAGTACCAACTACTTTAAACTGGATCTTGTTACATAAAGAGAAAATGGGAGGTTTAGGACATGAAAGCTTGGGGGATTACAGTGCATCTCTCCCTTAGAATGTTATGTCCCCCAAAGGATGCTGACTTGGCTGAGATACCAAGGAAAGACTGATACGATGCACGGGGCACCTATGGACTAAATCATGACTGAATATCTAAGATCCAAAACTAAGGCATAATACATGAACTGGGTTGATCTCGTAACTGCCAGGATTCTCCATTTTAGAATGGTCATATTCAAGAGACTTTTGATAGTACGACTAGATGGAAAGATGGGAAACCATACGAGTTTGCCCGCTTGACTGTTAAACTGAATTGGTGGCTTTATAGACTAACTCGTGCTGAAAACTTATACTCGATGAGAGCATTTCTTTGACATTCTTTCTATAAAGTTCTAACGACTTTAGGGAGCAAGGAAATCTTGGCATGGTCTAAATAGGACATCTGAATAAGAAATCACCACATGGCTACAATTCTATAATATGGAGCAAGGCTTACAAAACATCATCTAAGATAGAGTTATTGAGCCTTATGCACTACAACTACTAACTTGCAATCTTAGCCACGTCTCTCGACTATTCCATCAACTACACTCTCTACTTCAACACCACACTTTACTTGAGGCTACGAAAAATATTCATATGGGAACTAATAATTCTACCTACTGAGGTCTGAGGTGGACTGAATTCTCCTATTATGTTTAGGCCTACTTAAATCTGCAAAATGCATATATCACACTGTAACACTAGTCTAAATCCTACATTTAACACACCCTACAGTTTCACAACTTCTTATCTTATGAATAATTATTATTACCTCTTCAACAATTACATTCAACTTCTTACCATCCATCCACTATGTACAATGCATTTATCCAGTTACACACCCATATGACATTCAAGCCTATCTTCATAATTATATATGAACCTCTAAACAACCACCCATCAAATCATCTTCCTCATAATCTCTAATACCTCTATCAATAAAACTCTCAGGCACTTTCCCCAAGACAATATACACGAAGTTTTTGACTAACCATGACATGTATCAAAAACTTAGCCTTGATTTCACTTCACACTTACAACCTTAGCTAAAATGAACATTCAATCATCTTTCATCAACAAGAAATGTTACTCTCTTCCATCTATGCAGTTTCTTATTACTACTATCACTTCATAAGAAGAGGTCACTGAAAGGCTAAACATGAGGACCTGAAGTGTGATGGAATGACTTCAACACTTAACTGAGGTTTGTGGAATAATGTATCCACGACATAAATTCAGCTAAAAGGTCTAAACTAAGGACATTCATGAAATAAGAACTAAATTTCATTGACCATTGAGAGTGTAACATGAGTACTGGAATTGAACATACTATAAAGAATGAGTCCATAATTCATGAGCTGCATGGCCTGATTTTAGAGTTTCTAAATTTGTAGAGCATGATTTGTACTTCTAAGTGGACTGGAATACCTCATATTGGGAACTGGGAGAGTACCTGATTTTCTATAAGCTACACAAACATAAGCTATCATCGTAGAGCTAACATGTAAGGCTTGAGTAGATATCGTGATAACTAAAGTATGAAACTTTGCACTAATATGAGAATGGGTTGGGAATCCTCCTCCTTTACTATTGTTCTACAACACACTAGTATCACTACTAGAATCTGAGAGCTTGACTTGGTTACTCGTTCTAACATTTACCCCTTAGCTTGAAGTCATCATTCTACGTCTGGGAACTACTTAATCAACAACTCTAAACTAAACTTTCACCACTTTACTCTAGAGTCTGGGTTAGAATAATGCACATAAACACTATACTTTAAACTGAAAGACTATACCTGGTAATGTAAAACCCGCTGCAGGTACTTTCTTTTGAGATACAACTCTTAGCCCTCTATAGGCCCAACAATCATCATGTAACAACTTTAAATTGACTAACTTAGATTTTTTTAACTCTTCTTTCTATTAGCTCAATCTTCCAAGATTCAAACTTAGATTCTAACATATATCCTAGATATACCAAAATCTATAATAACCACACTACTTTTATCATAGCCTAAAAATATCATATCCATAATATATGTTTTGAATCAACAAACCTAAATTCTTGAATACACTGCTTCAAGCCTAATGATTCAGCTTTCATCCAACTAGCTCCATGAAATATGTTCTACTCAAATTTAAATAACACTATCCCAAATCTACTACTATTGCTAAACTCTTGGTTCCATGCTTCTAATTCTAGATCATATGATTCCACAGGATTCTGAGAAGGAATCGGAAAAATATGTATGATTCTTACGAACTGAGATACTACCCCTTCATCACTGTCTGGTTCATTGGGAAACTGAAACTAAATGACTCTATTTTTGAAACTAACTAAAGTGATTTACTGGAATACTGTAACCATGTAATTTTTGTATACCCGTCTGGCTAGGACAGATTTATTACCCCTCCCTAGGGTAGACACTGAGAAAGTCTTTGCAAAGGTTTCAGGATTGACACTGAGCTAGACAACTACATAAGGGGGATTACAAAGCAAAGATAAGCTTTGGGATCTAACAAGGCATAAATATGTAAATGAAAGTTTGGTAACGTACCCATAACCACATCAGGAGAACTTCCCTGATCCTATCAGGACTGAAATATATATAGCTTATTTTGATGCTGACCACTAGTAGCACTAGAAGAGGCACCCTACTGTAGTGTCTGAAAGCCTTTAAACTGATTGAATATGAACTGATGGGATAGGTCTTAACTAGATCCAACTGACTACTAAACTTAAAGAATAAAATAAAATAATATATCCTCGAAATATGAGGACTCACCACTGATACTACTGAAAGCCTGAGAATTCTAAGTGCAATCCGAGAACTATATGTCCGAACATATGATATGAAATATCTTAGCACAAGAAAAGGGTATGAGATCAGTACTTTGAATGTACTGGTATGCTAAATGAGGTAGGTTGATATGCATGGTTTTATGAATATAAATAAATAGTCATCTAAACATGTATGTATAACATCAGGTATTGAATAGAGTGCATGATATATCTATACATACTGAGAATGCATAAAATCTGTAACTATTGAGGATGCATAAAATTTGTAAATATTGGAAATACATAAAATCTGTAAATATTGAAGATGCATGAAATTTGTAAATACTAAGGATGCATGACCAAGGATAAAACATATTTTGAATATATTCTGTAAACTAAAATACTGGACTCTGATTATTGAATGTCTGTTATCTGTATGCTATGGTCAAGGAACCTAAAACTGAGTAACTGAGCTAATTTCTGGACTGAGATTGTGGGAGGTATCATCTAACTGACATGCCCCAATCTGAGCTAATTAGGGCCCAACCTGTAACCTCAGTTGGAAGGGTGTTAGTACCGTTCCACGGGTATTAACGCTGGCTATGTGGATTTACTAAGCTACTAGAAAGACAGGATGTCAAGCCTATCTGACGGGTGACACTTGGGTGGAGTCAAGCCTAATTTAACAGGTGACCCTTGGGAGATAGTCAAGCCTAATCTGATGGGTGACTCCTCATACTGCACTGGCTATGCAGTTCTAAAGTACAGGGACTGCTACTAATAACTCTATCTTTTTGATGAGAAAGCCATCATCCATGCCATCGCTCGGTGCTAAATCCTACTCCCAACTGAATAATACTAGAATACTAAACTATTCTGAGTTTAACTGGTTATAACAACTAACTGATCTGATAATGCTCATAACATATTCTAAGACTATTATGAAGATAGTGAGACAAAGTAAACAACTAAATATTCAGGTATTCATAACCCCCAAAACTCAATAGTAATAATAATAAAATAGTACTAAACATGAAGGATCAAATATGAAAATATTCATTAAAATCCATTTTTGTAGACATTTTATCAAATACTTGACGTGCATGTTGTAAACTAAGCATGAGAATAATTTAGAGCAGGTAGTAAAATCATGATTTCAACACCAACAATACAGGTCATGAATAAAATTAAAAACCAACATCAATTAGACATGTGGAGTGTAAAAATCAACATACATCTCATGAAAACATGGTATAGGACAAGATTCATGGAAATTCATGGTTGAACTCTTAATTAAAAATCATAAATTCTTGTAAATATCATAATTTAGAATTAAAACATGGTACTTGGACTCCATGGGTGAAAGGAATCCATGAATGAATACTTAACATACCTGAGAAGATTAATTCTTGAAGATTTTTCGTAAAATTCTTGAGATTTGATCCTAAATTGTGGAGGCTAGGGTTCTATTTCTTGAAAGAGAGCTTTTCTAATCCGAGTAATTTGTGAAATAATGAGCAATTAGTGCTTTTTTAGGTCTTTATTACATGTTTTAACTAACTGGGGTGGGGAAAAAGGACTTAAATATACTTGGAATTAAAACTCGAAATAAATTTTTTATCCCGACGCGATGTGGTACAATTGCCCAGGCTTACTGGAAAATGGACAACTGGGAACTGGACTGATGGCGCGATGCAGCACCATTGCGGTGCCTTATTGAACATGAAATTGGTCCTTGGCACGATCCGCTATGATTGTGGAGTCATATTGGAATGTGACAATTGGGAAACTGGGCATTGGCACGACGCAATGGGATCACGTTGCCTCACTGGAAATTGACAAGTTCCATTTAACCTGGCTCCGCAATATGGTGGTGTGCCATTTGGCATACTATTTTACAAAAACTATCTTAACTCTTTGCCCGGGTATCGGATTTGGGCTAATTTTATACCGTTGTAAAGCTGACTGAATTTCCTACCTAATGGTAAGCTCTAAACTGAAAGATTCCAAGTATTTTGAAAAATTTATACTGGAATACTCATATAGTGAGAGTTAAAATGACCTAGGGAAATATGGGGTATTAAAATTATATAGGATATGACTATGTTTATGTATTGTAAATGACTTGATTATAGTTATTATTAATATAAGAATCTTAAATTTATGTTCAATCTCATATGCATGCAAAAATGTGTTTTATTAATACAGTGTGTCGAACAAGTTGCGAGATTGGCTCTCTCACACGAGCAATTGCCTCTTACATCTAGGAACATAAAGAGAAAAGTGCCACCATAAGATAATGACTTGTTTTGTAAAGCCAGATGTGAGTTTCTGTAATAATATAGATTTGACGATTACTAAAGAAAGAAACTCAGGTTAGACATTTAAAGGTGTCTAGACCTTGATCTGTATGATGTTGAATGACTAAAATAAAGAGACACATGCTACAATATAAGGTGATAACATCGCAACATGTGTTTCATACCATGTATGCTTAGCAACCAATGGGTTAATAGAAGAATGAATCCCATCTTCTTCATTGTGTGAGACCCTCAAAGTTATTTTAACTTTTCATTAAATACCCTTAGACCTTTAACTGTTTCTTGAAGTTTTGATCGATGTTGTTTCTTTAGCATGTTATTAATAGCCATGAGATATTCAGCAATGCGGTGTATATCTAAGAAAGCAGTTGATTTGAAACAGATAGATTTGAGTAGAAAGGGAAGATGATTAAAATAAATATATTAACTTGTTTACACAATCCAGCTATTACACTAACAATATAAGAGTCAACTGTAATTGTGTGTATAAAGTTAATCATGAACTCGAGTTCACCTCTTTAAGAGGATGAGGGATCGAATGAGTAACTACTGAAGTAGTTAATACTGTATGGGGTATTATGAGTATTAGTATCCTCATATTAGTAGATAATTCTTTCCACATATGATTTGATTCCTAAATATAGCTTGTAAAACCTTATAGGTTAAGCTCGTAACGCTTACAGGTCGCACAAACTATTTTTCATATGAATTGGTGATTTGTTGAAGTCGTACTGGCTTAGGTCATGTCCACCATGTGTGAAGTGGGAGATGTTCGATTACAGGTATGGGTAACCCATGTGGATGACCCGACCCAACCCATTTCCTAGTCAGGGAAATAAGATTAACGCAGTCTTAATTCAAAAGTTAATGGTGGTAACATTTTTAACTGTTCCCTCCTCAAAAAGATCCTATATTTAACTTTTTGCTTTTCTGACAAGAGATTAAAAATGATATACAGAGAAAAATAAAAATTAGGTCATAAACGACGAATCAAAATCAGTAAAAACACCAAAACGAAGGCATATAGTTTGTGATTCAAGTTTTGTTTCCAAGTTATTCAAAGAAGAGTAGATTCTTTCAGAAGCAAAATCGATTTCCGCTGCAAACTAAAGGTACACCGTTTTGCTCCAAAAATTACTATCAGAACATAACTCTGGAATCTTCCAAAATTCTCGGTAGAGTTACCTTCATGGATAGGACTAACTCAACCTTTAAAAGGCTACCAACCGACTAGAAACACTATCATAAGTCTCATAGGACATCTTTAGGTGCATATACAAGAAAAACTACATAAGAATATGGCCTTGACCTTTTAAAGCATAAAAAAAGAGCTCTCACGTGAAACCCTACTCTTCATTGATCGTCATAAATATCACCCTAATAGAGAATTTCATAATGTTCTAAGGAAAATTATTATAGGCATGAGTCATATGATATATCTAGATAGTAAACATCAACTTGTCTTGAGTATCTAAGTCATCTAACCTAGGTTTATTCAGCATGAATGGCATGGCATAAACTTGGACATAATTCTCATTCCATCGAAGCTACAAGACATGAAATATGAATAAATTAGACTAAGAAATATAAGTACTGTCACCTAAACAATACGACTAATAACCTTTAATCTTTGCAATACTCTTCAAAGCTACTTTTTCTCCTCTTAACCGCATTCATTTTACACAACATATAATTCTCACATGGCACATACAATTGCTAAGGTCTGAGTCTAACTACATCCTCTTATCACTTCTAGCCTAACTCAAAGACATAAAGCTCTATATTCAATATAGTCATACTAATATAAATCATGTCTATTTTACTAAGAATACAACTTCTTCTTATCATGAAAATTAATCAACCTTGAGCTTAAATCAAAAAGTCACTTATCATATAATGCAATTATCCACATGTATATCAACACTATATTCAAGCCTATCACTATAATCACTTCATGGCCTCTTCCAAGCTAACACTATTTAAGAATTTTCCTATCTTACGTAGTATCTCTAAAGCTCACAACATCATAAACTTCTAGAAGAAGAAATATAATATAATTTCATCTAATTATTTCTCACAACTAAATATTAAGTAGCATTTCATCCACACTTATAATCTTAGATGGAACAAGCACATTGCAATTTCTATCAAAAGGAGTATCTACACTTCCCCATATTTTCCTCATCTCTCTTCTATCACTACTATATATTAAGTCAAAATAATCATTAATGGAATAGTATATGCGCATCTATAATAAGAGGGATATTTTTCAATCATGACATACTTATTGTGACCTTGCCAAAAAATATATGGCCTGAGGTGAAAGTATAATTGATATGAATAATGCATGTTCCAAATGCATAAAGCGTGAATAGAGAGTTATTTAAGTAGGAACATGATAGAACTATCCGTCACCACATAGGTGGATGTATGTAGGACTTATAGCAAAGAGATCATAAGCATAATTCTTCAAGAAATCTAATTTGAAATATGCATAACATGATTTTACTAGTCATTAAAGGGATATCATAGTTCATAGTATTGAGCGCATTAGGAAACATGAGTTCATATATCATGAGCTTTATCATATAAGGCTTAAATTCATAGAATAATTAACATTATGATCACTACTTGAAATACTTCTTTATTATTCTAGGAACTAAGCATGTAAGTGAATTTACATGAAGTGCATGAACCTTAGCCATGGGTATAGAATAAATATGTATGACATAAATAGAGTATGACTATGACTGAAATTCTTGGAGTATGCTAGGATAAGGATGGATCATTATCTCATAATAAACAATTCTTAGAACTCTATACTGCTAGAATCTTAAAACCAGACTTAGTTTTTCACCTTCTCCTCTCCCTATTATCTTAAAGGTCGACATTCTAAGTTTGTGTACCTCCTTCCTAAATTAGGTTATAGTAAAATAACTCTATATTATTGGGGTATAATCATCCACATAGATGTTAAACTCCTTTTCAAAAACTATACTTGTAGATACTAAATATAATGATCCAGACTACCCCCTAGTCATAACATGATGCTCAGAGTCACAAGTACCTCAAGTTAACCAATGGCCTGGAAAAACACTAACAATACTGAATCAAATGATGAGATACTAATCAAAAACTAAATTGAAATAACATAATCATAATAAAAGAGAAATCAATACTAGATGTCAAAAATAAGATTATCTGACATAACATACTAAAAATATAACTATCTATCTGAAAGCCTCTAAATTATATGAGTTGTTAAGACAAGCCCCCAACTAACTCCAACCATATGAAACTATAATAGTACTAAAAAATATTGATAATTGGACCTCAAATGATGAGGAATCACCAAAAACTATTGCTAATATGATGAAAAATTACTCTAAGCATGATCTGAATGTTGAACATCAGATCATATTATAAGACAATATAGCACTAAAGAAAGTATGTAATCGGTAATGTACTGAGCATGTGAGATGGTAATTAACTAATATAGTATGAACATAATGCATGTGACATGATAAAAAGATGTAAGACCAAGTAATAATCATGTCCTATATGATAAGTTGAACAACTAAATACAAGGTCATGCAAGTATCTAAATTTGAACAATCAATTGTTGACCGGGGAAGCTACCATTAACCAATATAACCCAATCTAAGATAACCGGGGTCCAACCTATAATCCTAGTTGGATGGGTGTTTAGTAACTTACCAAGGGTATGGACACTGACTGATGTGGATCTACTAAACTGATTTCCGAAAGGACTGAGGTGTTAAGTTTGGTTTGACGGTTGACTCTTTAAAACCTATGGTGGCATTGTAATTTTTGGACTTAGAGAATTCTACTAAATGTGTTATCCTAACTGACGGGTGAGCCCTCATCCCTACATCTGCTCGATGCTAAGTACTACTCCCAACTGAATGGCATTGATAACTGTAATTCTCAATGATAATAATAATCTAAACATTGAAAATAAAAGCATGATTTGAAAGCATTCAAAAACATGTAATCTGGAGGATTTTATACTCATAGGTAAATAAAGAAAATTCTAGGCCATTAGGTGTTCATAACCCATTATCTATGAAGAATGCAACTAATTATAGCAATACTACAATCTGGATGTAGTAAGAAATTTCATAACTCAAGCCCAAATATAAGAATTTATCAATATAATGAGATTTCATAGTCAGGAGTATGGAGATATGCTTAAATTTATTGAAATCATATATTCATGGTTTAGTCAAAGCAAGAAAATAAAAACTAAAGGAATTCACTCTTTTAATAAAAACTCTAAACTTGAGGAGTTAGAGTCAACTTTGGGACTTAATGGGTGAAAACAAACTCACTGATGAAATCCCACATACATATGGTTGAAAATGTTAATGAAACCTTTGAATTTGGAGCCTAAAGTGTGAGAACCCTAGCCCTTTTTTGAAGGAGAAAAATCACCTCTTCTCTCTAAATTTTCTAAGTGTCGAGTGAATAATGAGGAATGGGGGACTTGGGGGTATTTTAGAATTATTATTTAGCTCTTAGATAGCGTAAGTGATATATCTTTGGGGTTAATAGAATGGAAAAAGATCAAACAACCCTTTTAAAATTATCTTAAAATTTCGAGAATCATTGTCAACAACCCTCGTGACAACTCATCGAGTCTGGGGATGAGTCATTCTCTAATTCATTGTTTGGTATTCGATCTTGGCTTTCCACTTTGTTAAACACGAGCTTCTTTATGACTCATTGGGTCTCTTGATGACTCATCATCTGAGTCGTCGTCACTAACAACTTTGATAGTGCTTTAGTAAAATGGCCATAACTCTTTGCTTTGCTACTGAATTGAGGAAAACTAAATGCATTGAAAAGATAATTCAGTTATATATTTTTTTGTATGTATTGATCTCAAAAATACTTCAGAACCTAGGATTTATTCTCATTGGAGTTTACTATAGCAAGATACTACATAAGAAATTAGTTGATAAGAGAGGTTTTAGCTTAACTATAAACTATGAATTACTTGTAGCCTTAATGCATATCTAAGTCAGTTTCATACTACCAAAAAGTGGTGTTTGATTTTGCATATACGTGAATCATGATTCTAATCTTGGCTTAGATTTTTGAGGTGTTACACAATAATATTTATTAAAACTTCTTTCTAAGATATCTCTAACCTTCCTATTCTCGTCCAAGGCTATACTTATAGGATTTTTAATCTTACCATACTACTAATATCATACTCTAATTCTCTAGCCACCAAATTAAAAGGGTTAAAAATATTTTAAGAGCATCAACATCATTGTCCTTATCTATACCCACTACAAGAAAAACAACCTATAAGAAAGGAAAATATGGTACTATAAAGTCCAAATCTTATTGCAATTGATCTTTTAGGACGAGAAAAATCTGATCATGTCCCGTCCTAATAGGCTCCGCCGCTAAAGGCCATTAGCGACAAGCCCAATAAATCGGTCCTTAAAATCATTTTGCGACGATAAAAAAATAAGTCATAATTTCCTTTTAGCAAAGGGATATCTTGTCCCAATCGACTAACTACCTGGTCTTAATTATTCTTTGGCAACGAGTAATCTCGTCCCAAATAGACTAACTACATCATCATAATTATCTTTTAGCGATAAT
Organism: Capsicum annuum; assembly: GCF_002878395.1. Lineage (NCBI taxonomy): Eukaryota > Viridiplantae > Streptophyta > Magnoliopsida > Solanales > Solanaceae > Capsicum > Capsicum annuum. Next base: position 53,517,026 of record NC_061117.1, read on the forward strand.
ATTTCTTGTCTTAAATAGACTAATTACCTTATCATATTTATCTTTTAGTGATGGTATATCTTATCTCAAATAGATTGACTACCCCATCATAATTATCTTTTCGCGATGGTATTTCTCATCCCAAATAGACTAACTACGTGGTCATATCACAAAATAATAAATTTTATCAAATAAATACCAAATTGCAATCGAGAATCTCGATACAAAAACATGATATATATAATTAGAGACCAGAAATCTTAGTTAATATCCCATGATATTAGTTTCAGAAAAAACATAGAAACCATCCTGATCGAGCTAGAGTATCATATCAAAATTTTCATAAAATTTGAATATATAGCAAAAAAATAATCAAGTAACTCTTGTTTAATTAAGTCATCGACTTCCTGTTCAAATTGCCAGCTTCCATCACAGGGCCAAAAAATAATCAAGTCCTTGACTTTTAATTCCTACTATTTCACCTAATCATGTAACTCCTGCAACAGTAAAGCAGAAATTTAGTACATCGCTTCACCTTATAGGCTCGACATAATTCAAGTTAATGAATATATCAAGGTATCAAATTCAATTTTTAAACACTCAAGTGCAGAGAAAGATCTAAGAGATGAAGAAATAGCCATTTGTTCAATATAGATTACCAAAAAAAACTTTGATAGTTTCATTATACTGAAACTATTCTGAGGACAAGATAAAGGTTTTTCTTTTGTATCTCTAAAGGCTTCAAATCCTATTCTGGATAAGATTCACTATCCTATCAAATATCAAGTAACTATTTTCTACTGACACTCTCCTGCAAATATATTTTTCATACATCATATCTTAGTTACAACTGAACTGAATGCATGAATAATGAGGTTTTGAGATTGTAAAATTCAATCCATAATGCTACAATTTATATACATTAAAAATCTAAATAAATAATATAACATTCAAGAAAATATGACAAGATCACAGAGATGTTTTGTTTTAGTTTCAAAACTACATCTGACAAAAAATAATTCAAAGAATAGCAGACTTCTAGGTTGACAAAAAACCAACTAAAGTTGCTAAAAGTAATACTAATTGTGTAAGTTCAAATCTGAGAACTGTATCTACATTAAATGCATAAGATAGTCCCTTTCTCCCAAAATGAACCACCTACTTTAGCAAGCACAAATATGAATTTTAGAAAGTCGGAATACAATATTATATTTTAATTTGTTAAGAGTATAAGAAATAATGATTGGAATATGCAAAAATTCTAGGAGATATAAAGTCCAAAATAATATAAAATACTACTATTACTCATGTCAATTAACTTGCTGACAACTGTAACTATGATGTTGAAGGACAGATGTCAATCAACAACTTTAGACAATATAGGAAGGAGCATAAATCATATATATTTAGATAGTTTTTACGATTCCCAAAATGCTACAGGAAAAATAGGATGGTGGAAATGATACAATAGCACAAACACTAATTAAAATAGGTGTTGGTCTGTGTACATCTTATACTTATAATTTGTTAGGGTATAGGATGTGATAATTTAATTTCCTGTATGCTAGCAGTTAAAGATGCCAAAATGAATTAAAATAATACAAAATAATATCATTCTATTGAAGGAAAGACGTTAAATAAGGATCATGAATAAAATAGTTATCCATAGCCTTAATGTGATTGTCTTTATATTTTACAGATTAAAAATAGATAGTGTTAATGTTATACTCAAAATACTACTGGATGGGTGGTGGATTCCAACAAGACCAATGACTCTCATGTCCCTCCAAAAATTTTCTATAGTACATTTAGGATATATAAATCCTAAGAACCAATACACGCCTGTGCTTGCTGACAACTTAGCCCCTTAAAATGCTCACACACAGAAACAATCCTTGTTACTTCAATGGTTAATGTAATAATGCAAATCAATTGAATGCACATTATGAAATATTTCCAACATACTTTTGGCACAAGAAACTTATCAGCTACATTCTCTCAATCTCAACTAATGGGAGTTCAGTAGATCAGCGAGTGCAAACAAATATTTATAAACAGTTAATTTCCTCTATTATGCAGTTTATTCAGCCGAGCACCTGTTATAGAACAGGGAAAACAAAAACCATTCCTACTAGGCCAACCATGAAAACAGAAGAGCATTCAGAATACTGATAAAATTTTTGCCGATACCTTGATATTACTTTGTAGTAGCAATTCCCTGCTGCAAAGCTAAAAGGATATTAACTGATAATGGAACGTGCACAATCAAACCAGTGGATGGGATCAACAATGTTATATCCTACTTCTACAAGATAGAAAAAGAACATTTTAACAAACACGCATCTCTGCCTTTCACTTCACAATGTTACTCAACCAAGTATATCTCAACCTGTCAATAGATGTCTCAAAGTAGTTTGTGCAACCGAAACCAAAGGGAGAGGATACTAACACTACAAGCTGAAACTTATGAGATCCTAGAGCTTGCAGCTCCCATTTTTTCTCAACAGACAATGTGATAGGTACCAATTTTTAGATAGAGATCAATGATCTCTAGTGCATCCTAATACCGTTGCAAGGATATTAAATCCTTGCAGAGCTTCAAAAAAGAACTTTTGATTGAAAATTTGTAGTCTGACAGAATTATAAGAACATGATTAAAGGGCAAGCAAAGAATCAGAAGCGAATTGGAGATTCATTTAGCATTGAAATTGTCCGTGTATGTTCATATTCAAATACACATGTCAAAGGGGATATCTCATACCTCTGCTTAGACTAAATGACTCTATCTATACTGATATAAAATTGTAAGCATGTATTGCATAAAAAAGAATTAAACTCAAGAAGTGCATTAATGTGTGAAAACGAAAAAAGAGTAACAATGACATGAAACATACAGGCTCATTAAGGAAAATAAAGAATAAGAGAATAATCCAAGAAATAAAGAAAGAAAGGAGAGAAAGTAGTTCAAAATAAAAGAAAGAGATGATATGGGAAGCAAGAAATACTAATATCTACAATAAGACATAGGTGTTCCTCATATTTTAGAAGATCTGACAGCGGAGGCTCTCGATATATATGCTCCTTAAGAATTAAGAAAGAATACAAGAAAAAGGGATCCGACACGCCACTGTCGATAATTTTTAAGACTTCATGCAACATTTTCAGGATGTTAAACACTCCATATCTTATCAAGTCATACACTTGGTTTGGAACGTAACTGACTTCTTTCAACAAAATTGTATTAGGTTTCCAAAGTTATCAACTTAAATATTTTGCAAACTAATAATGTGTAAAACCCAACTTAAGGTAAGTTACAATTATCAAACATTTTTAATCATTTCAGATGCCATACTATTTCTTGGCCAATAAAATAGTTCTCAATTGTATTCTGAATTAAATTCAAGATTAAGATTAGATAGATTTACTTTTGGTAGCTTAAGAGACAATATGCTTACCTAAGTCATTGAGCAGCAACATAGTCTGCTACTATAAATGAATAAAAAAGTGCCATATTGGTGCAAGTATCATAGGTCAATCTCCTTTTTTCCCCAGAGACCAAAATGAAGAAAACAGAACTAAGATGATATCAGGAAATAATTTAAAGTTACTCCTAGTAATAGATTGAGATATATTAGGAAGACATTTGATAATAGAATATTCAAAGAAAAAGTGTGTACCCATTATAACAGTCTCGATTCAGTGCAAATAATGATTCAGACCTAACAGAAACAATATGAGATATGTTCATCTCATGCAAATCTGATACTACAATCTTTATCGACTACAACCATGAGATAAAGAAAAATATTAGACTTACTACAAATATTTATAATGATAGAATCTAACAATATTGATGCTAATGGTTTGTACAATTCTAAACCAAGCTAGAAGATAAAAAAAAGAGCTATAAATACGCCTGTCGAAGTCCAAGATCAGTGAAGAATGTAATAATAGAATTAGACTTACTTTGTATCCATGCTTTTGTGATAACCGATTGAGAACATTCTCGCACTTGTCAGATATATTAGTTGAGAAGACATTATTAAACCACTGTAAAAGGATGGTGAAATGAGATTGTTAAAGAAATAGCCAAACACAAAAAACTATTGTGAGCAGTAGTAGTCACCTCTGAATATTTTCCAATGTGCAGAGATTCCATATATTGCAAGCTCTCTTATGAAGAGAAATTAGGTACACAAGACAGGGACTGAAAGAAATAGAAGAAGATGATGAAATTAAAGAAAAAGAATTTTTGATCCACAATGATGTCCAAAATCAATAAGATGAATGTGATATCTTAACGATTCTAAAGTCTGTTGGTGACATTAAAACTAAAAAATCAGATTTTAAATGTTCTAAACATGTAAAATGGTATTTTAGGTTATCCTGTTAACTAAAAGTTACTTTTACAAAGTAATACAATGAAGAAAAAGGAAGAAAGTAGATCAGTAAAGAGAATATAGAGTTTAAGAATAGAGCAGAAGAATAAGCATTCTATGGTAGTTATCGGTGTCAAGGGGATTCTATCTGCCGGACAGGACCCCAACATTGTTGCATGCCTGATAAAGTAATGGAGATGAATAAATCACACTGCAAATTTCTAGTGTAACTTTAATCCTAAATTTATTTTAAATAAAAGTGAGTAGAATAAAGCTATCAAAGAAATAATTGTAAGGCCAAACATGTATATTACATTAAAAAGTCCACAAAGACATTCAGTGCCATACTTTATAAGAACACAACATTACATCACCATGCCATTTAGGAGGAAAGATTCTCCGTACTAGCATTTTCTAGGCAAATCTTAATCCCAAGTCTAGGAATAATCCCAATCGGTTGGGCAAACCTCAGTGAGGACGCTGAGTCTATAAGAAGGGGTGTATATGACACCATAGTTTAGGATAAGAAGTCCCACATCAACAAAGCACAGGAGAGATGCTAGGTATATAAGTAAGCACACATTACTCTTTAGTTACTCATTTTAAAACTGTGCGGACCTAGGCCTAAAGTGGTCAAATCACTAGCAGGCTAGACTATTACATGCGGTTTTGGGATAGGCCATTACATGAGGTTTTGGGATCACACTTAAAAGAATTCTGCACACTTAAATAGTAGCATAAGGTTGATAGACATAAATGAAAAAGTAGTTATAGCATTCTAGAAGGCACTTATAGTTCTTTTATATGGTCTGGAAAGATGGTTGAATAATCATTCTACATTTTTATGTATAGCTGTATCATTCTCATTTCCTTTCCTCAATTCTTTGTCTGCCTTTACCATCAACAAGAAAAAAGGAAACTAGGCTAGCTAGTTTCAATGCTTGTTTAATTTATTTGGTTAGTCCAAATGATAATCGGATAACAAATGTTTACGATTAAGAATGTTCTCATATTCAACCCATGACGACTTACACAAGTATAGTGTCCTCAACTGTTATGGCGATTGGTCAAATAATTGTCGTTGTGCTATCATCACATATTAACCTGAACAAATAAAACAGAGGTTATAGTGAATCTGCCATATCCTAAAAGATGATCTTCTCTCATTACACAAAAACAAAACTGTTCGGAACACCATAAAGATTAAATGTCTCTATACCCGAGCCTAACTTAATAATAAGAAGGTACAAGAGGTAATAGATTTGATGCGATTAAACTAACTAAAGGAAATGCATAAGTGGAAACACTAATTATTTTAAAAATTTAAAATACCAAGAACTCCATATTTACACCAAGTAAATCAAGAAACCAACTCAGTAAAAATTTAAAAATTGAATCTTTGCAACTAAAATGGCAGTTCCAAAAACACCCCCAACCCCAACCCCACAAAACCAACTACCTCAACCAAGTACCAGAAATACCAGTAACAGAAGAATAGTGAGAATAGCCATTAAATGACAAGCAATATGAATAAAAATCCCACAAAGATTGAATTGTTCTACTAATTAAAATGATGGTTCAATCCCTCCCCCACCCCATATCCCAACCCTACCGTATCCCCACCCTAAATACCAAAAATCAAGAAGACAAGAAAAGCAAGAAACCATTAAAGGCCAAGAACCCAACACAACAAAAATTCAATCTTCAAAACTTTATGAAGAGATAAGAAATCATACAGATAATGGAAGCTGCCATTGGAAATCAAAGAGATTTAGCCGATGATTTGAGCATTGAAAGAAAAATTTTGATCAATAGTAATTTGGAGCAACAATTCGCTAGGGCATCATATTTGTTTGGATAATAGAGAGAGTTTTTTTCTTTTTGGCGCGTGAAGTTTGATTAGAATTATTTTTATTAAAATTTTTGTTATAATAATTTAGCGGTACTTCTCTCTAAATTATTATTAGGGACCAGTTAATAATTTTTTTAGGACCAAATTTTATACTTTCCCCCAAAAACTGCACAATTAGGGATCAAAATTTAATCTCTTCCTAATAAGTACACTTTTAGAGGTCAAATAATTGACTCATCCCTGAATGTTGGTATTAAATAGACCTTTTTCTTGTAGTGACTCCTCTTAAATCATCTATTAGGGACACCATTTAAACACACCTAACCTGATCCACACTTTTTAACTCAAGAATACTAGACTAGGAACACTTATTACATTAGGAACTTAAAATTTCATGTAAAAATATTCTACCTTGGGTACATATCTTTCTTTATACAACTTAAGGCCCTTGTTTTCTGAATGACTTAACCATCATTCACTTATTCATTTCTAGTTCACACATATATTATGTTTATACATTTAAACTTGTTGTGAGTTATCAACTTATGCTCTTTCACACACCATATCAATCCTACTAGATCAATTACCCCAAACTAGTATTATCACCCTCGTACTTTCATATTTTTACCATGGTGATCATCTACAGTATAATTTGTGTTTAGTACTAATCATAAGTCGCTACATAAATTCTATACAACACATACTTTTTGCTACTAGAGGAAAAAAATCAAGAAATACTAGTTCATTGAAAGTGCATGACAACATAGTCAATCTTAATCACACCATCTATCTAATTGTAGCCTTCAAATGTATTTTATTTCGCAATGTCGTACAATTTATGCATTCATTATACATTCTTTTCCTAACTAGATTCGTAAACCTACAAGGTACAATCTAACTTTTTCAATTTATGACTTCTTTATCTTTTCAGTTACAACCTATACTTGATCTTTACTAGCACAATGTCATTCCTTCATAAACTTCTTTCCTAGTTCTAGTATACTTCTAGGTCATATTAACCAATTATCCTTTTTCAACTTACTACTATAAAATTTACCCAAAACTTATTACACTTTAGTCAACACCTAAGGACATACCATCGCATTACTTATTTAATGGATACATGATTGTAGCTACATACTTCAGTAAATCACAATCCCCATTTTTGGCTCCTACACTTTCAACTTGATATTTTAGGCTCTGAGATCATATTTATTCTATTGGATGGAACTTACAACACCCCAAATTACATTATCTCACGGGTAGCAATACAAACAAGTTGTGATATACTTTACCCTGGATAGTGTCATCTATAGCTTATTCTATTCAAGTTAATAAAGTGGACAAATTCTCTCCCAAAGATATCCCCTCAGTGTTTCTAGGCTATTCTTCACTTCAAAAAGGGTATAAGCTCTATGATCTGCATACCAAGGAATTCTTTAATAGTAGGGATGTGTCATTTAAGAAAACTATATATCCCTCGAAAACTATATATCCCTTCTCTCAGGTTTCTACCTCAGGTACCTCTATATTCCTTGTCTTGCAATTCAGTAGATTGCTCAGTGAGTCCACTCCTATTAGTGTTATTGATTCTAGACCTTGTACATCACGTGCTCCTACTCCACCACTAGACATTCCCTTCTTTGAATTCTACTAATGTACCACCCAATGAATTTATTATTGCAGATCCTTCTGAGATGAGATGATTCACCAAACACAATAGGCTTCCTATTTGTCTTCAGGACTTTGCCATTAAACCCTCTAGGACCACTGCTTGTCTATATCCAATTTCTAATCATGTTTATTATGGTTCCTTTTCTCCTACTTATGCTTAGGAGTATGCATTATTCAGATCAAAACAAAAAATCAAACTAAATTTTAATTTGAATTGGTTTTTTGCTTTGGTAAGAATTTACATTTTTTTTTATTTTTTGGCCTTTTAGATTTAGAAAAATAAATTTTGAAAAATTAAAAAAATCAAATAAATATGTGCATATATACACATACATACTATTCACTGAATAATAATTTTTTGTTGACAAAAGAATAAAGATTATTTCTATACAAAAGGTGGGGAGTTTAATTTTTTTCATTGACCTATTTGTTTGTAGAATTAAATTAAAAAATTTTAAAAATTCTATATTTCGATTCTATTTCCATCTCTCCATATCTAGAGAAGAACATATATAAAAGACATTAGCTAAATTTAAGAACTCATTGAAACTAATTGATTCTATTTTGCATCCTTTATGTTTTGTTTAACTTTCTAAATTTTTATTTTCTTTGAATTATTATATAGACGCCATGTATATCCAAAAATAAAGAGTAGAAAAAAATTCATTTTGAACAATAGATGTCTTTCACATCCACCTATAACAATGAGTATTTTTTAAATTTATAAATGTAGTTCAAATAAAATACACTTCGACATCAAAAAAGTGTATTTGTAAAAATATTTGGAAAAGGCAGATATATTTAGGTAGCATTAACGTCTCTTTTGTTAGCAAAATCTCTATAACAATGAGTATTTTTTAAATTTATAAATGAAGTTCAAATAAAATATACATCGATATCAAAAAAGTATATTCATAAAAATATTTGGGAAAGGAAGATATAGTTGAGTTGCATTAACGGATTTTTCGTTAGCAAAATCTCTTTCTACTGAGAATTCAAATATATATATATATATATATAGATAGATAGATAGATATGCTCGCTATCACAGTCATAAGGGGTAGTAAAGATCATTATGTTTTTCTTTGATTTAATATTATACGATATTGTCAGATGTATAATTTATACATGGAAAAACTTGAATCAACTTATACAATTTGGTAAGATATATTTTGTAATATGACGATCTTAGTAAGGATGGTAGTGTGATCTTTTCTGATCTACAGTGTAGGTAGTATCCTAAGCAACAATGACTTGATTGTCAAAGAGGACTTAGTAGACTTACTTATGGTTATTCATAACTTTTGGATCATCTAAATAATGAACTTTTTAATACAAAATTGATTTAACCTTTGTATAAAATAAAACAAGAATTTATTAATTTAACTTTTAGATTTGACTCTTTCATATGATATTATGTTAAGAATTTACATACTTTTCCTTATGGAACCTAATGGTCTCTTAATACAAGGATAGAAAGCTTTAAGTTATTTTTTTCTAATTATTTTCTTGTAGATCTTACTATGACATTCTTTCATCCTTTTTCCTCTTCCTCCAAAATATTTTTTGCCTCCTCATCTGCTATATCCTCTTCAATTTCCTCCAAAGCTAAGCTCAAAGAAGAGACTAGTTTTTTTAGATGTACAACAATCAATTGAAGACTGAAAGATTCCTAAACATCCCTGGTCTAACATCTATAAATCAGCTTCTAGATGGTCTTTAACAAGTGATTATCATATTTTTACCCTTGAAAAAACTATTTCTATTGAGTCAAATCATGAGGATATTAAGCTTTAAATTCAAAGTCTTTAGAAATATATAGGCATAGGAAAAAGTACAACTATCTTCACTTTGGTTTAGTGCATATTGCTGCTAAACCTCTCTCTAGAGTATGTTTATATACCTCACTCCTTCTCTGTCTTAGAGATTCAAGGTTCTTAGACATTAATGATTTTCTCATAGAAATAATAGAAATCAGCCTTTGTAGCGGACTAATTTACTTTGACTGTTTTCTAAATTTTACCGTAGCTCTAAAAGATCTGAATGTGTTGGATTCACTAACACTCAATTTTAAAAAATCCAATTATATCCCTCCCAGTAGCTATCATACATAGGATCCGATAAAAGGAAATTATTCTGTCCTATAATATTGGAGCTATGAAATGTAGCTAAAGGTGAAACAGTCCTTTTTTAAACAGATTTACAAAAATCTCACCTATTAGTTCCTAGACTTATCTCTTTAAAGAAAATATCTACCTCAAAATTGGATATTGCAAGACACAACTCCGGCATAAAAACTTGAGAAAATTATAATTTTTTAGATCCATTATATTTTTATTGGAGTCAATTCTATCTCTAGATCTCTTAGCCAAAGTGTCTCTACCTCTTCATTAGATTCATTAAAAATTTAAACAGTTAAATAATCAATTTCTTCATTTCCTACTAAAATTGAGGCCATTAACTTCAAATCTAGGATACCACATGCTAAATACTCTATAGAAACACTTCCCACAACTGTGATCCATGATGACCAGCTCTAATCATCTACTTACTCATCCTTAGGTGGAGAGACATGAGTTTTAAATCAAGATTTTTATATTGATAAAGAAAAACTTAGAACAGAGTTTTATTCTTCTATAAATATTTTGAATGGAAATAAAACATTACTTTTTCAATAATTTTCAAAAAGATGAAATAAAAAACATTCAAAAAATTTATCATGGATTTTTAAATTTTGTCCAAAAATACATTTCTTTTTTGAAAGGTTTGAAGTCTATGTTAATTATCATCAATGAGATTTTCCTTTTTCAAAATCAATAAATATTTCAAAAGTATGAAAAATCATAAGTGGAGCAAATATCACCTCCGAACTTCCTCATTCATAAGATTTTACAATCACTTATGTTGATAGATCAATTATGGTAACACCTTTCAAACGAAAAGCTAAAAACAAACAAGTTACCAACAATGAAATTGTAAATATTTTTGAACAAAATAACTGTACAAATAAATATTTGCATGTTCTTGGTGAATATTTAATTTTAAAATCATCTTTAGCACCACCTACTAATCCTAAATCTTTGGAAGCTTCCACCTTTTCAATTCAATTATTCAACCATACAACATTCCTATAACATTTACTAGAGAACTCTAAAAAAACATAATTCAATAGTTTTTTCATAACTCTCAATATTCAACATAGGATTATGGAGATAAATAGAATGTTCAATTTTGTAGCTCGAGAAAACCCCAGTAAAAATGTATTCTCCGCTATAGTGGGGTATTTTAGGAAGATAATTTTAATGACAACCAAACTGAGGAAGAAATTCCTCTAGAGTTTTTCCCCATCAAAATTAAAATTTTCAATTGGCGTAAGTCGCAAAAAATTTATTACCCTAGAGCTACACAACCATATGTGCCATTAGAGGAAAAATTTAATGTCATGCAAAATTACTAAAATAACAACAACATCTATGAATGGAATATAGATGGTTGTTTTGAGTACAACATTATGTCCAAGTTACAATAGATGAGGGTTGCCATGACTTATAGGATCACTCATAATTGCTCTAATCAACTTAATATCCATGTGCTTGTCTTACGATTCACATGCCGTCTTAAAGGATGGTGGGGGTACCTATCCTAATAAAAATGATAAGCAAAAGATTTTTTAAAGTGTTCGAGTTGATTCATTAGGATAACCAATTCTTAAGAATGGTAAAACCATTTCCGACTCCACAAATACATTGATTTATATTATTATTAAAACCTTCATAGAAAGTTTAGGTTCTTTTAGAGAAAGGTCCTTTGAGATACTTAACAATCTTAAGTGCAAAAAACTATATGATTTTAGGTGGTATAAGGATTCATTTCTCACTAGGAATTTATGAAAGACCCGGTAGTAATCTCTCATACTGGAAAGAGAAATTTCTAGATAAATTGCCTAAGTATCTTAGTGACTTAGTCATAGAAGAACTTCAAAACCAAAACTCTAGCGATACCATCCCTTATGAGAAGATCACTTATGGTCAAATCACAAGTCTGATTCAATAAGTTGCCCTTAAAATTTTTCATCAAGACAAGATACTAAGGCAATTAGTTAAAGATAAATCATAAATTCGATGATATTTCAGAAACTTTTGTGAGAAATTTTTCCTGCCCCCTTGTAGGAAGAAAATTCAATGAAAGTCAATTTTTAAAAAAGAAGTTTCCACATCCAAACTTTATGTTCTCAAAAAAATTAGAATTCTCTCATTGAAAATAGTAGAATTCTACAAAGAAAGAGGCTCTGATACCAAGTACTCGAAAGCAAACCTCCTAAAATAAAAGGGATGAAGTACGAAAAAGAAGGATAGAAAGCAATAAAATGATAATTAAATATACATATAAATTCAACAAATAAACTAGTCGGCAGGATCGGGCATATATTAAATGATGTAATTAATTAATTAATGTAGGTGGCTATGTCAATCATAGGTAATAAATATAACAAAAAGGACAGATTAGTAAAATAATGAATAAGACACAAGTTAAAAATTAAACTTTGATATTAATATTAGAATAAACTTTAAAAGTACAGGAGATAAAGAGAGAAAGAACAAACTTTAACCAAATTTTTTATGTGTGAGAGAGCTTTTTGCAAGAAAAATAATTTATCCTCTACAAATTGAGAGAGATGCTAGTTATAGCCAAAGAATTGCTATAGTAAAAGGGCTATAATGTTGCTATAGTGATGATATTGTAACACCCACAATAACTTTTGTAAATACTTGCTGATGTTAGACATGTATGACATCAATGTTGGTAATGCTTGGATGATGGCCTTGTGATATCATCTTGATCATCCTTTAAGATTTTCATATTCAATGTCTTTTTATCCTTTATTTGATAAATTTTTAAATGTCTAATTTGATTGATATGGAGTTGTCTTCATCTGATGGAGAATTTCTTCCATCTGTTTGATAAAATTAATTTTTCTATCGAAACTGGCTAGTTAGACAACTACAATAGATTTTTATTATAGAAGTGCAAATTTATATGCATATATTAGAGACTAATATTTTGAATTATTCAGGAACTATTTTTATATTGATGGTATGCAAGCTTTAGAAATTTTTGTACCATTTTGAATATCCTTGGAGTGATAATCATGGTAGTCCCTTATGTTCCTCTAACTTATGAAAGACAATTTTTTTAAAAAAAAAGTTATTTGAAAAGTTCTTACATATTTTTCTTACTAGGGGTGGGTGGGAGAATTTTTACTTTTGGCCCATACTAATCATTGATGTAAAAATCACTGGAGAAATTCAGAGGCCATTTATTGTTCACGGAGGATAAACCAAGAGTATTTACCAAGCTTATTCTAGTAAGTAAAATCATTCATCCAAGCATCACCAACATTAATGTCATGAGAGAAAGTAAAGATTACTCTGTTTGTTATTGCTTATTCTTGCTTAAACATCCAAACAGGTCACAATTATTCTTTCATAGTCAAACTTTATATGAATAATCAAACCCAAACATATGTTATCTATACCACAGTATGAATTAATAAAATATGGAAACTAAAATATTGGAGAATGCATCCTACTAAGTGCAAAATACTTTTTTGGTCCTTTTGATCCTCAATTAAAATTTTACTCGTGACATATATTAAAAAGTACATTTACAAGATTCAATATTTTATTTCTCTTTATATAAAATTTTTAGTTTTTTCAAGCATGCAAAAATAACTTTGATTATGTTATTAATTATTGACATAACCAAATAATCAAATCAAATTTATTTTGAATTGGATTGCACTTTTTCAAAACGAAAATCAAAAATAAAAAAAAAACAAAATCAAATAATATAGAACCAATATGAAAAAATGAATGCACGCCCATACTTATGCTACATCCCTAGCCTCATATTGAACTATTGTAGAACCAAAAATTATTCAGAAATTTGCTCTTGATCCCAAATGGATAGAGTTTATGCATGTTAAGATTGAGGTTATGGATGCTACCTACACTTGGAGGGTTGGTTCCTTACAACTTCGCAAGCACCCTATTGATTACAAGTGTTTTTTAAGCTGAAGTACCTAGCCTCTGTGTTGTTGAGAGGTATAAGACTAGATAAAGAGCCAAGGTGTTTTTTCAATAGGACGAGCTTGAGAGACTTTCTAACTTATTGCTAAAATGGTTACAATATGGTAAATGCTAACTATTATTGTTGCTAAACATTGGCCAATTATTCAAATAGATTTCTGCTATACTTTTTTGCATGGCGATCTCTTAAAATATGTGTATATGACTATTCATTTGGGATTTTATAGATAGAAGGAGTCTAGTGAATTATACAAATTGCACAAGTCTATGTATGGGTTCAAATAAGCCCCATGACCATGGAATCTAAAACTAACTAAAGTATCGGTAAAACTTGGCGTTGTTTAGAGATATCATGCCTATTCTCTATTCACAAGATAGACTAAGCATGATCTAGTAGTAGTTCTTGTCTATGTTGATGATGCACTAATTAATAAGTCATATGATAACCAAAATAAAGAATAATAAAGCTGAAATTTAATATGAAGGATCTAAGTGAACAAAAGTTCTTTCTTGGGATAGAGTGTAATACATCAAAGTATTGTATTATCATATTTTGGTGTAAATATGCTTTTGAACTTATCCCTAAAATGGGTTCGAGTGGATCTAAATAGTTTATGATCCTTTAAATTCTAACACTAGTTTAACTTTCATTAAGTATGATACTCATGTGAATGCTTCTAATAGTTATCCAGGTGACAAATCTCTAGTAGATAAAGGCAAATATCAAACATTGACTTCTAGTTTACTATATCTGACCATGAATAGAGTGGATATATCCTTTGAAATACAAGTGCTAAGTCAATTCATGTATACATCGAAGGAGTCACATGTGGAGGCTACATTAATGGTAGTTAGATATATCAAAACAATACCGAGACTAGGATTGATGATCATTTCTCAAAGTTCAGAATTTTTAACTTCCTGTTGTGACTCTAACTGGGGAACATATACTCAAACAAGAAGATCAATTATTGGCTATCTAGTGAATTTTGAGATCACTAGTGTCGTGGAAGTCTAATAAATAATAGACAGTGTCTAGAAGTTTAGTAGAGGTTGAGTTCCAAAGTATGATATTTGTAGTAGCTGAGACAACCTACTTATGTGGCCTTTATGAGAAGTTTAGAGTTGAATCAAACTATCTGCAGATAAAGTTACAATCTAAACTATAGCTAATCCAATTTTAGATAAAAGAACTAAGCATTACAACATTGATTGTTATTTTGTTAGGGAGAAACTAGCTCTAGAAATGATCAAGACTTATCATGTTTCAACAAGAGAGTAGCAAGTTGATGTACTCATCAAAGGCTTAGTCAAAGGACAACATATGTCTATAATATTCAATCTGGTCTTGAATGTCATCTTAAGGATGGTGTTATGATAACAATAGCTAATGCGTAGGCTATAGCTGATTAATTAGCCAGTGATAGCTTGACAGTAGTTAGTTGTAACTAATTATAGATTAAAGTTAGTGGGGTAGATTTTTTTAGACCTAAAATAGATAACTGGTTCTATATATTGTGTACAAATGTATGCATGAGAGATAACTTTTAATATAAGAAAATTTTCTTTTCTCCTTTTTTTTGGATCTATTTATGGTTAATATTGATAATAAAATTGATTATTATTGGTATCTCAAAAAGTGAATTAATTAATTTGGTCAAATATGACCGTTCCTCAATAATTTTAATTTTTAAATTTAGTCTTCAATTCCTTGTCTTTAATAATCCATTAGAACGCTTAATGTTTTTACTGTTGGTTCACTTCTACACATTGAAAGCATAAATGGAAGTTTGGTGAACAATTGACATTGACGAAAATTTTTTTGAAATCTCCTCACTATAAATTTGTTCTTTTTTGCTTCTAAGGGGGTGAAAAACAGAAAATAATTCTTGCTTTTTAGAAATTTTTATTAATTTTATGCAGGGTTTTCTTATCCATTTAATCTTTGTTAATTTTTGGATCCTAGTTTATACTAGAAGAGTTTATTGAATCCTAGGGATACACCCATACTAGGAGAAATATCCATAAGGACATTGATAGAAGCACGCCTACAGCTTTGAAGAATTCCATACAAGTGTTCGTAAAGAAGGTATTTTCTATAAGATTAACAACAATCTTAAGGATATTTTCTCTATATTCTTATGAAAAATACTAATTGAAAGAGGTAATAAAAATGACTTGAACATGGAGACTACTGAATATTCCTATTGACTTCTTAGAGATGATATCAGTGTGTTCAAAAGTCCATACAATTACATTAAAGGAAAAAATTTATCTCCCTTATGATGTTTTTGATTTGATCTTTTAATTTTTTAGTTTGAGTCATAATCTTAATTTTAGGCATTGACTTTCCCATAAAGTGCAATTAAGCTTGCTTTTAAATTGGAATGTCCTACAGTCTAGCAGTGCAATTATTCCTTTTCTTAGTGCAGTATCGTCATCTTGTTAGTCCTATGTAATTTTTTAGAATTCCATTTTATAAGGTTTATGTTGATGGAATCACAATTATCTTAGTTCATGAAAGTTAGAATTAAGGGTGTTACAGTTGGGGATAAGTTATAGGTTAACATACATTTGCTATCGCTTTGGTGCCGGAAGCCTTGACAAATTTCGGTGATTATATGGTACAAAAGTTGTCTTTTGTGTTCATGTAATAAGGTATGTAGCGATTTTTATTTTTAATATATATAAGCTAAGGCTTGTGGTAATATGGAGGATATTCTCGTAATCTATCCTTTTCAAGTGGATTTTCTTTTACAATTAGATAGATATTTCAGTAAATTTGACTTTGGTCTTTTTAAATCAGAAGACACGTGTGCACAATAGGAAGATCCATGCACCCAAGCCTCTTCAAATTCTTCTTTAGAAAGTTGTAGAACCTGTTCGTTTTTCTTTTGGTCTAATTTCTTCTTCCTTTTCTCTATTTTGCTTTGTCTTTATGATGCGTTTTTGCTGTTCTCTCAACTTCTTCCTTTATTCAACTTTTATTTCTATTCTTTTGCTTATTTGTTCGTTCCTCCTTTTCATATTTTGTATTTGTATCTTCTTTTTATTTTCTTGTTACTTTTCAGTTTTCTCGTTACAGTAGCAGCAGGGAAGTCCTCTTCTGCATTTTTCTCAGATTTATCAATCATGTATCTAAGTAGAAATTTGGGGTTTGTACTTATATAATTTCATAAATATCTTTTTAGTGTTGCATATGTTAGAAAAACATTTTTGATGGATAGTGGGAAGTTAATAAGACATTACTATGGTGTACTTCATACTGTTGATATTTTTACCAATGATTCTGTGAAATAAAAATTGATTGTTATAATACTATGGTGGAATAAACATTGTTGCGATCCAATTGTTAATGCTTTAATTTTTTTTAATTTCATTGTCAAATTCCTCTTTGAATGAAATTGCTAATTCGATTGAAAAAAAATCTTTTGTTCAGTTACTTCAGTAGTATTTACACTTCAGTAGAGTAGATTATCACTGGTACACTGCTGTACCAATGGTGTTTGATAATATGTTGATATAATTTGAAAAAAATAATTTTCCCATTTTGGCATGTATGGTATATCATACTAATTTATTTTATTAATTTGAAAGGTGATTTCCTATTGTAAATTGAGCCACAAAATAATAATATATCCTCTGGGTGGTAGTGTACAGTACCAATAATCAAGAGGGGACATATAAAATTACAGACAAAAGATTAATGGACTTCTATCATGAAGGTTACTTGTAGTCTCATGCAACTTGAAAATTTTTATTTGCATCTATTATGAGTGATATATTATTTTGGTAGTGTGTCTGTGAGACCCCGTAAAACTTGAACGATTTTATTTTTGTTCCTCCCACGTGCGTAGTGTCAATTTTTGACTTGAATTGTGTTTAGGAATGTTAAAAGGGTATTTTAAAAAATATTCAAAATTTTTGAAAGGGGTTCGGGATCATTTAGTGACCCCAAGGCAGTGAGAGTCCGTGATATTACCGTGCCACAAAGGTTAGCCTCCACGATAAGGGTGTGGCACAGAGGCTACCCTCTAAGATAGTGGCGTGCTACGTTGTTGTGTAAAAATTATCCATTTTTATTTTTTTACTTAGGGTGGGGGTCTTTTGATCTTTTTACCATTTGTACAACTTTTAAACATAAAATTAACAATTTTTCTTCGGTTTTCAAAGATCAGATTCTTTGCTTTCCCTCTTTAATGCAAAGCCCTAGAAAACTCAAGGGTTTTACAAGGAATTTATTGTTTAAGCTCCAAACTCTGAATTCTCTTCAAATTGTTTTATATTTTAGGGATGTTGCTCATCCCTAATTTGTATTTTTACCTTATTGCATAAATTATTTGTATATTCATGTGATTTAAATTGTGGATTTGAAATTGAGTTGAGAGATTTTGATTGGTTTTACTTGAATTGCTTTCCCTATGTTTTAAATTATTTATTTATGCTTTAATTTATGGTTATGGGGACTGAATTGATGCATCATTTTAATGGTTGGATTGGGGGATATGGGTTTCCCTAAATTGATGAATTTTAACCTCAACCCACTTTATAAACATGATTTTGAATATGTATAATGACATAATTTAATTTATATTTTGAACCCATTGCATCACATTAAGGGATAAATGAATGAATACAGATTTTGATTGTCTTGGTGGCCTTAGATTTGGATTTTTAATGGAACTTGGGAGTTAATTTGGTTATATGGATTAGTTTGGCATAGCTATATAAGCTTGCAAGCATTTGGTATGACGATACCAAGTTAGTAACTACCTTAATAAATGATTCATGGGTTATTGGTTGATTTATATGTAACTGTTTAATTTAGGCTTAAAGGGAATTGTGTATCTCACCGTGATGGTGTACGTCCCGGAGAGATCAATACTAGAAACCTTATTTGCTACCATTGGGGGTCGATGTTACTGTGTGCTTGGTTCTCACATGATATATATATTTTGGGAGGGATATAGCCTTGATATCTTTAGCCTTTCTCAATTTTTCCTTGATTCATAAAGCTAACACCCACTGAGGCCCTTCTAGCAGAAAAGCTGGATCCATATAACCCATGGGTACTTTTAGGATGGAGCAAGCTACATAGTTTAGGCTACTATTTTAAAATCACATGTTCATGACCCTTGTCCCTTTTCTGGCATCCTATATATATGAACATGAATGTGGATCATATGGTTTATGAATGGATTTTTGGTAATTGTATTATGTTATCCCTATCCCCCAAGTTATAGTCCAGTGCTCGCCCCACTGACCTTTCCTAGATGCTGTATTATTTCATAATGTAGGGTCCGAGGGATTTTTTGTTGCTCTTATGCAACATTAGGTGGTTTGGTTTGTGTTCTAGTTTACTGTGAAGTGGTGAGCCTCTATCTTTTGAAAGGTTTGATCATTTCATTGATTTTAGTATTGTCTCGGTATTTCATTTTAGATTATTTTGGTCATAGTCGGGGGTATGTCTCAACTTAGTTGGTAATCTGGTGTTGGAGGTTTTTGTGGACAAGTGTAGTTTGGACGAATATTTTTATTCTTAGAATCATTACGTGGTTTATTCATCTTTCTGGTTGCTCTTTTTATTAACTTTCACTATTTACATTTTTGTGCTCATGACATAACGCTAAGTGGGTTGTCTTTGACCCCTTCAGATTACTCGTCACGGCGAAGGCCGGGTCCGGGTCGTGACAGTTTAATTTTAAGTTTCTTAGTGTATATTGTTGGTTTGCCTCTCTTATAAGTATTCCAATTGGGATTACTTACGGGAATATGTCACACCTTAATTAAGTTTTAATAAAAGGGTAGTTTGGTATACTAAAACTCCTGGTATGTGTAGGTTCAGGGAGAGATCTTACTTACTTTAAGTTAAGTAAAAGTAATATACTATCTGATCAAGTGTTTCCCTCAATAATCCTACATGCAATTTGGTGAATGTTGAAGTGTTAAACTGTTACATTCAATTAGAAGGTAAGTTACCGAGGAAGAGAATGGTGTTATAATTGCTGATTCAAAAATATTGTCTGTGATGAATCAGTTGTTATGCAATATTCGTAGATTTCTGTATTATAAAATCAAGAGGTGCAACTGCTTTTGATTCGGTATATCATGGAGATATTTACCTTGATATAAGGCCTAGCCAACTAATGTTTATAGACTAGGACTATGGACATGCAATAAAGGATCAAATGATAAAGAAAGGTCAAATATTTATTTAATTATGAGGAAAATAATGTAGTAGTGACAATTTAGTACAGGAATAGACTAAAGCGTCTCTTTGTATTGTGCATAGTACTTTAACATAAATGCAACATATGGTCTTCCATTGCAACACAATGTAAAAGAATTAGAAGCTTACTAGGTACTTTATTATGTATTCAAAAATTTTATATCGGTTCTTTGGTTTAAATCTGATTAGAACTTATTTTCTCTCTATTCGCGAACGTAATGATTTACTTTATTGAATTCCAGGAATTCTTCATAAGGAATTTTGAGAGGATCACGAGATAAATCATATGTAGAAATAAACAATAATTTGATGTCTTGAAACAACTATAGCAGGAAGATTGCCCCAAGTTAGCACTTTGGTCCACTTGTTCGACATCTCTTTAGGTATAATAGTTCATCTCTATCTGATGACTTCAAGTAATAACAAGTAATTCTTAACCAGTAAATACTAGATGTCATAGGAAAAGAAAGAAGTGGTGTATAAGGAGAAAATTCTAATTTTTGATGGAATGCACGAACTTCAACTTTTATTCTTTTTCTTTTATCCATTTCAATTAATTTCTTGTTTGAGAGAATTATTATTCCTATTGAATATGTGGATGCATTTGAAAATATCTAACATCAAAGGAAGAGTGGATTTCCGTATGTGTTACACCATGCGAAAGGAATGTTGCGCATCTTTTATTAGTATGTAATCTTCTTATGTTGGGAGAAGCTGTATATTTGCCTGTGCTATATTTATCATCATGAATGGAATAACTCCTACAATTCACATACCGAGATACGAAGTAATACGGTTCTGTACAAATAAAATACTGAAATCTCTGTACATGATGGCACACTAGTCTGACAAAGCCTCTACTACATAGGACTGAGGAGCCATTGGGACAGATCCCCAACTAACTCATGCTGAACTGAAAGTAAAAAACCATCTATTAAAAAGACAAAATCGGAGACATAGGTCCTCGAACCATGAGGACTCACCAACTGCAGAAATGTAGATGAAGGTACTCCAAGATCATTGTCGCTGCTGAGACTGAGCACCTGAACCTATATCATGAGGAAATATAGAATGCAAAGAGTATGGGAGTCAGTACTTGGGAATGTACTGAGTATGTGGGGGTGGAGGCATCATTTTAAATAATATCATAAATGTATAAGAAAATCATGCATGCTAACAATAACAACTATCTTCGCTTGAATTATCTAAAACATCATTTCCAGAAGTCATCAGTAATAACATATGCTTCATAAATCTTGTAAATCATTTAACTCAACTCAAACTCTTTGACTTAGAGTGACTCGGTAACTCATGGTACTTAGATCATTATGGACATGGGAGTTTCTTATAACCGACATAACTACACCATGTGAGCCGCATGGAGTCCAACGTTTTTCCCTCCTAAGGAGAGATCCCCACATTAGCAGGGGTGTTGTACTCTTGCCAGGGAGTACAACCTCAATCACAATATCATAATCTCATACTCGGCCTTTGGCCTGGAATCATCAACATCAATCCTACGATGGCACGTAGTTCCAGGGAAATACCAAATTTCCCGCTCGGTGTTAAATACTCCTCTCAGACTCAGCTCAGAACGCGTTAGGAAATCCACCTTAATCAATATCAACTCATGGGTCTATCAAAAAAGACCAAAACATAAATATATATCTCATCTGTAAATCATAAACATCTTGTGGATTCCTAACTCGACTCAACTCAACACAATGATTCTCAACATCAAGTACAGTTGCTTATCAAATCATTTCAAATATCAAAAACTTCAAGGAAAAATCATAGGACTCGTTCTTGACTTTCAATCTCAATATCTATATAAATTCATTAGTCAAATTTCTCATGGAAAGGCATAACTCATGGCACTTGACTAAAATCGTTTAAAAATCATCAATACATAATGACAATATATAACTCACTTAAAAATCATCAATACATAATGACAATATATAACTCATGGAATAAATTCTCAATTTAAGAAACATGATGGTGAAATAATCATAAATATCAAACTTATTCAACTCAAATCTCATAAATCATAACTAAAGAAATTTGGGTGTAACCCTACTTGCAAAAATCATGTAGATCAATAGTAGAAATTAAATCTTTTGGCACAAGAACGAAAGGAGTGTTCTTGTTCGTACCCCACATACCTTGGATTTTGATTTGAAGATGTGGAAACTTGTTTAGAACTCTTCTCACACTTTTAGGCCAATATTCTTGATGTCTTTGACTTGGGAAACTTAGTTCTTGAACAACTTGGAGAAATTCATGGAAGATTCTCTGAATTTCTTGGAAGAGGATTTGGATTTTGGATCTTGTAGAAATCCTAGTTTCTAGGAGATTCTTTGAAGATTGGAAAATAAAGGAGAAGGAAATGAGTGGCTCTTCTCCACTTTGATATATATATATAAAACCACGTGGGAAGGAAATTCCCAAAATACCCTTTTTTGAAAATGCTGAAATTTCCTAATCTGGGCTTGTGACGATCGATCTAACGGTCCTTCAAGTCTCCTGACGATCCACCAGATCGTCTATCACTCGAGTACCAAAATTGGAACATTTTGCCTTGATGTGATGGTCAAATTAACGGTTCTTCAGGAAACTGATGGTCCACCAAGTCGTCCGTCACTCGAGGGCCAGGAATGAGACATTCTGTCTCGACCTGACCGACCCCTTGATGGTTCGTCAACTTTTTGATGATCCACCAACATGGC
Organism: Capsicum annuum; assembly: GCF_002878395.1. Taxonomy (NCBI): domain Eukaryota; kingdom Viridiplantae; phylum Streptophyta; class Magnoliopsida; order Solanales; family Solanaceae; genus Capsicum; species Capsicum annuum. Next base: position 53,539,957 of record NC_061117.1, read on the forward strand.
TATCGCACGATGGCCTGAAAGGGAAGTCACTACCTCGGCTTGACGGGGAACTTAACGGTCCACCAGGGACCTGACGGTCCACCAGGTCGACCGTCAAACCTTGGCGATCCGATACCTTTAAGTAAAACAGCTATAACTCACTCATCCGATGTCAGATTTTGATGAAATTGGTATCGATGAAAAGCTTATTCAATGCTCTACATGACAAAAAGTAGAAATTAGAGAAATACAACATGGTTTAAACATCAATCACTTTGGAAGTCATACATATCCACTCAAAATATAGATTTAGGCTTAAAAAATGATCGGGGTATTACAATATGTCCTCCTTGGACACATTCGTCCTGGAATGTTGCCAAATAGGCCAAGAAAAAGAGAAAATGAGGACGTATAGCTGGAATGACTCATATCTAAGGCTCACTTCACTCTAAACTTTTGAGTAATTCACCAAATGCATGAATCGTATAGGGAATAACCATATAGCTAAATATATTAGATTAGGAGGAAACTAAATTAAGGGAATAGTACCTTCATCTTGATTCAAACTCGTGGAGAAAAGATGAGGGTAACTGGCTCGCATATCTGCTTCTGATTCCCAAGTGTCACCTTCTACTGATTAATTTCTCCACAGAACTTTAACCAAGGAAACTTCCTTGTTCCTCAGTCTACGGACTTGATAATCTAGGATTTCAACTGGGATTTCATCATATGAAAGGCTATCCTGAACATCACAACCTTCCGACAGATCAACAACAACAGAGTCCCCAATGTACTTCTTGAGAATAGAAACATGAAACACAGGATGGACAGCAGACAATTCTGCAGGCAACTCAACCTCATAAGCTACTTTCCCAACACGATCCAAAACTCTATAAGGGCCAACATATCTGGGACTCAGCTTCCCTTTCTTTCCAAATCTTTTCATCCCTTTCATGGATGAGATTTTCAAATACACCAAATCATTGACTTCAAACTCAAGAGCTCTTTTTCTCACATATGCATACAACTTTGAACCAACCTATGGGCGATCTACATCTTCTCCCATACAAAGCATCAAATGGCGCCATTCCAATGCTAGCATGAAAACTATTGTTGTAAGCAAATTCAATCAATGGTAAATGTTTATCCCAACTTCCTTTGAAATCCAGAACACAAGCCCTCAACATATCCTCCAAAGTCTGAATAGTCCTCTCAGCCTGACCATATGTCTGCGGATGAAAAGTGGAGCTAAGATGAACTTGGGTGCCAAGACCCTTCTGTAAGGCTCTCCAAAATTGAGAAGTAAACTGAGTACCTCTATCGGAGATGTTAGACAATGGAACTCCATGCAACCTGACTAACTCTCGAATATACAACTTAGCATAGTCCTCCGTGGTGAAAGATGTATGTACTGGCAGAAAATGTGCTAACTTAGTCAACCTGTCTACAACGACCCAAATAGAATCATGATGACGACAAGAGAGAGGTAAACCGGTCATGAAATCTATGTTCACCACTTCCCACTTCGAAGTTGGAATGTTAAATTCTTGCATTACACCACCGGGTCTCTGATGCTCTATCTTTACCTACTGGTAAGTTGCACACTTTTCTACGAACTTCGCTATATCCTTTTTCATACCATTCCACCAATAAATTTCGTGCAAATTGCAGTACATCTTGGTAGCACCGAGATGAATAGAATACCGCGCGCCATGTGCCTCAGCCATAATTCTCTACCTCAGATCATCAACATTACGCACACACAATCTATTCTTAAATCTTAATACACCATCTCCCCCTTTGGGAGAAAACCTCCACGTTTTGGTCTTTAACTGATTCTTTCAGTTTGACCAAACGAGAATCTGTGTCCTGCTTCTCCTTCACTTTAAAAACTAGGGAAGATTCGAAACTACTTTGGACCCAAGCATTACCCTTAGTTGAGTCAAGAAATAACACCTAACCTAGGCAAACGATTCACTTCATGGGCTAAGTCCCTCTTATCTTCCTCGACATGTGCTACACTACCCATGGATGACCTGCTAAGAGCATCGGCCACTACATTGGTCTGGCCCGGGTGATATAACACACTCATATCGTAATTCTTTAGTAATTCTAACCATTCCGTCTGCCGAAGATTCAATTCTCTTTTAGTAAACACAAACTGCAAACTCTTGTGATCCGTAAAGACATCAACATGAACGACGTATAGGTAGTGTCTCTAAATTTTCAAAGCAAAAACCACTGCAGCTAACTCAAGGTCATGGGTTGGATAATTCTTCTCATGAGGTTTCAATTTCCGGGAGGCATAGGCTATAACTGTACCCTTCTGCATCAACACACAACCCAAACCAACTCAGGAAGCTTCACAATACACCACAAAATCATCTTCACCATTAGCCAGGGTCATCACAGGGGCTGAAGTGAGTCAATTCTTCAATTCCTGAAAACTCTTCTCGTAAGAATCTAGCCACTGGAATTTAACCTTCTTTTGGGTTAACCGGGTCAAAAAAGCAGCAATGAAAGAGAAACCTTTGATGAAACGACGGTAGTAGCCAGCTAGACCCAGGAAACTCCTAATATCAAATGGGGAAATAGGTCTACGCCAACTTTTCACAGCTTTTACCTTTTGAGGATCAACTCAAATACCTTTAGAAGAAACAATATGACCCAGAAAAGCAACTGACTGAAGCCAAAATTCACACTTGTTAAATTTAGCAAACATCCGCTGATTTTTAAGGGTCTGCAAAATAATTCGGAGATGATTCGCATGGTCGTTCTCACTTTGGGAGTACACAAGAGTATCATCTATGAACACAATAACAAATATATCCAGGTATGGTCTGAACACCCAATTCATGAGGTCCATAAAAGTTGTTGGGGCATTAGTTAATTTAAAGGACATGACAAGAATTCAAAATGACCATAACAAGTGCGGAAAGATGTCTTTAAAATGTCACACTCTCTGACTTTAAGTTGGTGATAACCGGATCTCAAATCTATTTTTGAGAAACAACTGGCACCTTGCAGCTGATCAAACAAGTCATCAATTCGAGGAAGAGGATATTTGTTCTTAACTGTGACCTTGTTAAGATGACAATAGTTAATGCACATGCGCAATGAACTATCTTTCTTTCGCACGAATAAAATGGGTGCACCCCAGGGAGACACACTAGGCCTTATAAAAACCTTATCAAGAATATCTTTGAGTTGCTCTTACAACTCCTTAAGTTCTGCGGGGGCCATACGATATGGAGGAATTGAAATTAGCTGTGTTACAGGGAGAAGATCATTTTTGAATTCTATCTCTCTATCGGGAGGTACCCTTGGGAGATCTTCTGGGAAAACATCAGAAAACTCATTAACAACACTAAGAGATTGAATAGTTGGAGTCTCAGACTTAGTATCTTTAACTCGAACCAAATCATAGATACAACCTTTGGAAATCAACTTCCTAGCTTTAAGATAGGATATGAAATGACTTTTAGGAGACACAAAATTTCTAGACCACTCAAAAGCTGGCTCATTAAGAAACTGAATATTGACTACATGGGTACTATAGTCTATAGATGCATAGCAAGAGTGAAGTGAATCCATACCCAAAATAATGTCAAAATCAACCATGTCTAGCTCAATCAGATTTGCAAACATGACTCTATGAAGGATAGTGATAGGACACTTTTTATATACTTACATGGCAACAACAGATTCACCCACGGGTTTAGAGACTACGAAAGGCTCGGGGATCTTTTTAGCACAGATTTTAAAATTCACAGCCACCAACGGAGTCACATAAGAAAGACTAGACCCAGGGTCCATCAATACATACACATTGAAATGAAATACACAGATCGTACCAGTAACAACATCTAGTGAATCCTCTTACTCCTGGCAGGGTGGTATAGCATAGAAGCAATTTTAGCGCTGACCGCTGGCAGTACTAGATGAGCACCCTGAGAAGGAGTAGGACAAACTACAGAGGCTGGAGCACTAATAGTCTGACTCTGAGGACGAACATCGCGACTCCCTTGTCTAGCATATGGGCAATCCCTAAACCCATGGCCCATCTTACAGCAACTAAAACAACCTCTCTGACTGAATAAGCACTCGCCTGGATGGTCCCTACCATATTTTGAGCATGGGGGAGAACGAGGTCCGTTACTCATACTATCCTAGGACCTGGACATAGTTGGCCTATTACCCTGCTCCGACCTCATTCTGAATAAAAGAGTACTGGCTGATGAAGGTTTTGGCATAAGAGAACGGCTATGGAATTGAGGGTGGATCCCTCCAGAAAATCTAGTCTGACTATACCCCTGCTGCTCAGATCTAACTCTCTTATTTCCTCTCTCTCTCTCTCTCTTTTACTTTATCCACTTTAATCTGCTGAGCATGAATCATTAGTCTTGAAAGGTCCATGTCCCTATTAAGCATAGTGGATCTACACTCTTTCACAACATAACCAGATACACCAGCCAAGAACTTACTCATACTAGGTCTAGAATCAACCATCATACCGGGAGCATACTTAGATAACCGATTAAACTTATGGCAATACTCCTTAACTGTCATGGGGCCATGTATCAAGTTCATAAATTCTTCTAATTTTGCTTCCCTCAATTCTAGGGAAAAGAATCTATCTAAGAAGGCATCTTGGAATAATTGCCAAGTCACAAGAGCATTATTCTCCCCTCTACTTTTCCTCCACGTCTCCACCCAATCATAAGAAACATCTTTTATTCGATAGGCAGCTAATTCAACACTCTCCTTCTCAGTCATGTGCATAATCTGAGTGATCTTTCACACTTCATCTAAATACATCTATGGGTCCTCACCTACTTTTTACCCATAGAACTTAGGTGGATTCATTCGCATAAAGTCATGAACCTAGGCTGCAGAAGAATTATTCCCTTGTGGAGGTTGAACAGTAGCCTGGGTATTGGTTTGAGTATTGGCGGTGACCACCTGGGCTAGCACTTGGAAAGATACCCAAAATTCAGCATGGGACACCATCTCACCTATATGATCAATGGGTTGAAGTTGTTCTTTGTTTCTGTGAGCTCTACGAGGAGGAATTTTCTTTCATAAGAGAGCACGAATTAATCATAGAGAGAAACAGTCATAGGCACGATAAACTCTTGAAATAAAGAAACAACTTTTCTTAAAAACATCCCGTAGCCTCTTGTTCATAGATGTGGCGTGCTACACACAGATGATCAAGACTCTACGTAATGCAACTTGTCAGACTCCCTAGGACTCCTTGAACCTTAGGCTCTGATACCAAGCTTGTAATGCCCCAAGAACCTATCCCGAGATGTGATACGGTGCTTAAGGCCACACACAGCCTTAAGCTAACCCTCTGAGTCTATCTTTACTCCTATAATTCACCATGACAATAATCGAGTGGTAATAAGGAAGAATAATCATGCCACTAACATACTGAGATACGAAGTAATACGGTTCTGTAAAAATAAAATACTGAAATCTCTGTACATGCTGGCACACTAGTCTGACAAAGCATTTACTACGTAGGACTGAGGAGCCATTGGGATTCCCAACTGACTCGTACTAAACTAAAATTAAAAAAAACATCTATTAATAAGATAAAATTGGATACGCAGGTACTCAAACCATGAGGACTCACCAACTACAGAAATGTAGATGAAGCTACTCAAAGATCACTGTCGCTGCTGAGACTGAGCACCTGAACCTATATCATGAGAAAATATAGAATAAAACAGAGTATGAGAGTTAGTAGAGTCGGTACTTGGGAATGTACTGAGTATGTAGGGGTGGATGCTTCATTTTAAATAATATCATAAATATATAAGAAAATCATGCATGCTAACAATAAACTCTCTTCGCTTAAATTATCTAAAACATCATTTTCGAAAGTCATCAGTAATAACATATGCTTCATAAAACTTGTAAATCATTTAACTCAACTCAAACTCTTTGACTCATGACTTAGAGTGACTCGGTAACTCATGGTACTTAGATCATTATAGATGTGGGAGTTTCTTATAACCGACATAACTACACCATGTGAGCCGCATGGAGTCCAACATTTTTCCCTTCTAAGGAGTGATCCCCACATTGGCAGGGGTGTTGTACTCTTGCCCGGGAGTACAACCTCAATCTCAATATCACAATCTCATACTCGGCCTTTGTCCCACAATCATCAACATCAATCTACGGTGTCACATAGTTTTAGGGAAATATCAAATTTCCTGCTCGGTGTTAAATACTCCTCCCAGACTCAACTAAAAACGCATTAGAAAATCCACCTTAATAAATATAACTCATGGGTCTATCATAAAAGACCAAACAAATATATATCTCATCTATAAATCATAAACATCTTGTGGATTCCTAATTCGACTCAGCTCAACACAATAATTCTCAACATCAAGTACATTTGCTTATCAAATCATTTCAAATATCAAAAACTTCAAGGAAACATCGTAGGAATCATTCTTGAATTTCAATATCAATATCTATATAAATTCAATGGTCAAATTTCTCATGGAAAGGCATAACTCATGGCACTTGACTTAAATCGCTTAAAAATCATCAATACATAATGACAAAATACAACTCATGGAATAAATTCTCAATTTAAGAAACATAATGGTGAAATAATCATAAATGTCAAACTTATTTAACTCAAATCTCATAAATCATAACTAATGAAATTTGGGTGTAACCCCACTTGCAAAAATCATGTAGATCAACGGTAGAAATTAAATTTTTAGGCACAAGAACGAAAGGGGTGTTCTTGTTCAAACTCCACATATCTTGAATTTTGATTTGAAGATATGGAACTTGTTTGGAACTCTTATCACACTTTTAGGCCAATATTCTTGATTCCTTTGACTTGGGAAACTTAGTTCTTGAACAACTTGGAGAAATTCATGAATGATTCTCTGAATTTCTTGGAAGAGGATTTGGATTTTGGATCTTGTAGAAACCCTAGTTTCTAGGAGATTCTTGGAAGATTGGAAGAGAAAGGAAAAGGAAATGAGTGTGTCTTCTTCACTTTGATTTATATATATAAGACCACATGGGGAGCAAATTCCCAAAATACCCTTTTTTGAAAATGTTGAACTTTGCTGATCGGGGCCTGTGATGGTCGATCTGATGGTCATCAAGTCTCCTAACCGTCCACCAGATCATCCGTCACTCGAGTTCAAAAACTGGAACGTTCTACCTCGACGTGACGGTCGAAGTGACGGTCCGTCAGTAAACTGACGGTCCACCAAGTCTTCCGTCACTCGAGGGCCAGGAATAAGACATTCTGTCTCGACCTGACGGACCCCTTTATGGCCCGTCAACTTTTTAATGGTCCACTAACTTGGCCGTCGCATGATGTCCTGAAAGAGGATTCAATTCCTCGGCTTGACGGAGCACTTGATGGTCCTCCAGGGACCTGACGGTCCACCAGGTCGACCGTCAAACCTGGGCAATTCAATACCGTTCAGTAAAATGGCCATAACTCACTCATCCGATGTCGGATTTTGATTAAATTGGTATCGATGGAAAGATTATTCAATGCTCTACATGAAAAAAATTAGAAATTAGATAAATACAACATGGTTTAACCATCAATCACTTTGGAATTCATACATATCCACTCAAAAGATGGATTTAGGCTTAAGAAATGATCGGGGTATTACAGCAAGTTCGTAGATTGAGGAATAAGGATGTATCTTTGGTAATGGTGCTTTAGAGGAATCATAAAGTGGAAGAATATACATGGAAAGTTAAATAAAATATGAGGGGCAAGTATCTGTTCTTGTTCCCAACTTTGGATGAAAATGTTTGAGGTATGAATTTTGTTTTCCTTTTGTTCTATTTTGAATTCTTTATGGGTTTTGGTTGTATTCTTTCCATTATCATACCAAAGGTTCCCTAACTTCTTATTCGGAGTTGAATGATCCCGAGGGAGTGATAATGTAATTCCCAGGTTCCTGGACTCTAAAATTTTTGAACTGTTGACAACACTGTCTTGACTACGACTCTGGTGACGAGTCGTCATCACTTGTCATGAGTCGTAGTATGGGACTGGTTGTCTCATCGGTGAGGTTCCTCACATTTTCTGCTTTGATCATGAGTCGAAATCACAAGTTGTGATGTCAAAAAGTGAGTCATAATCAGTGACTCATTGTCATAATAGTGGAGGGCAAGGATTTTGGTCTTTAGGTTACGAGTCCAGGCAACGACTCATGATCAGTCATCACAAGTCATTACCTGAGTCGTGCCGACTACAATCAGTTTTCCTACACTTTTAATTAAGGTTATATTGGTCTTTTCCTCCCTTGAAACTTTACCCACGACTTAAAAACATACTAAGGACCCTTTTTCCATTAGTTATGATATCAAAAACATATTCTCTCCTCTCTGATCCAAAGTCAAGAGAAAACTAGGTTTTACAAGGAATTCAACCTCCAAGTTTCAAACTTTGAATTTTCTTCCAATTCTTTGGTATTTTAGGCATGTCTCTCTTTCCTAAACTTGTATTTTTCATTATGGCATAAATTGATCCAAATATCATGTGATTTAATAGTTGGGTTTGAACTTGGATTAAGGGCTATTGATTGATGATTACTTGAATGGTTTTAACCATGCTTTAAACATGTTATTCATGCTTAACTTAATGGTTTTGGGGATGAATTGGGGAAATATGGTATGGTTTGAAATAGGGGGCATTTGTTTTCCCAAATTGATGAATTGTTGGCTTAAAAATTTACATTAACCTTAACCCACTTTGTGATTTGGTTTTGCATATGGATATATTGCATGATTTTACTTGTTATTTATAACTATTGCATTGTACTTAAGGCTAAATGGAGAAAATAGATTTAAAGGGCCTTGGTGGCCATGGCTTTGGATTAAAATGGAACTTGGGAGTCTAACGGTTCGCGAATTGGTTATGGTATAATGGAAATTAGCTCCCAAGCATAATAGGTATGACGATATCAAATGGTGAATGTGTAATGACCCAAACCAAGGCCTGATCGTGAAGGGTATCTTAGGTCTACATGTACCGGAGATCACCCCCCTCACCTAATCAATCCAAAGACAACGCACTCCAAATTCTGATGATTTTTGAAAATATAACAAGATAGTTTGCAATAGTTTAAGAAAATTTCAATGTATGTCCATGATCAACCACCGATGACCAGCCAAACGGCCAATCGACATCGCCCAATAACCACAATAGTCCAAACAAATCCTTCTAAAAAGAACCAAAATTGAATATCAATAAAGTGTTCGAACATGCCCCCGATTATAGCTAAAATATCTGAACAGTTTGGGAAGTAAAAGAACGAAACATGAAATGTAGACTCCCGATGTATAGAAGCTCACCACTTCAATGTCAACTCATGAGCTAGTCTCAAATCCTAGTCACTGAGCAGGAGGAGTTGAAGTATGACCAATTCCTGCATCGCATAGTGATACAATATCTGAAGACGGTTAGTGAAGTGGACACTAGCATGTAACTCAGTGATAAGGATAACATAAAGTCATGATCAACAGTTTAAAATTATTCAAAACTAATGCACATAATCAAATGCATATACTTATATACTTCACATGTTGGGATAGGGAACAAGGTTTAAAATGCACTTAAAACTTTAGCCTGGATTGAGTAGCTCAACCATCCTAACATTTACCCACAGGCTATATGGGCCCCAGCTCTCACCCCATAGTCGGACCTCAGTGTGTGTAGCCATATGAATTGGAGAATAATCTCATATATATGCATAGAGGGACTCGAATCTCCCAACATATTCTAAGGTGACTTAAGAGCCCAATCATGTAATGATTTATAGGGGATTCAAACCTCCCTAATCATGAAATAATAATGAGTGGGACTTAAACCTCCCTAGTCACTTTGACCCCCGTATCGGTAAATATGACTTTCAATATCGATCGCCCAAACCCCCACTTTCACGACTCAGCTACACAACCCTTATAAGCCTAATTAAAACAAGTATCACACATTCCCATTTACTGAACCTTTTTCCACATTAAGGCATACATTGTTGGTATCGTCATACCAACTACACTTGCAAGGTACTAACAACATGCCAATACAATTTCCATTAACTTGGGGAGAACAACAGTCTTTGTTCACTAATATAATATGGGGGAATACCAACTTTCTTTGTTCATTAAATCAGACCATTGTGTTTCAAATACCTCTTTATATCATACAATAGTTCAGACTAATTCAATTTCTCAAATTCTCATATTTCTTATAATTAAAACCAATTTCACATCATGGGGTGGGGTATAACCACTTAAAAAGTCACAAGTTTGGGAAAATCACAATCCCCTAGTTAAATTCACCATACCCATGCACCCACAAGGTCAAACCATAATTAAGACATTAAAATCATATGTAAACCATAGGTACCATTGTTCAATTCATAAGCATTTGAAATGTAGAACTATTATTTCAAAAACAACATGAATATCTCATGAATAATACTTTAAACACATGATTTTATAAATTAACAATGAGGGAAGAGTAACATTCCTTAAACACAAAGAAATTTGGAGAGAATTCGACCCTTGAGCCCTTAGATGACCAACTTGATGAAACCCTAGCTTGGCTTTCCCGAGGGAACTTAGAGAGCCTTTGGAGTGTTAGAGAAGTTACTTGGATTAGTTTTTGAGTGTTAATGACACCCAAAAAGGATTATAATTCATTGGTTCTAATTTGGATAAAAGGAGAAATATCTAAAATGCCTTTAACTTAATAGCTAAAAAGTGTAGCTTTTTACTAAAGGTTAACTATTCACTCGTAGCCACTCCTTATGACTAGTCACCATGAGTCGTAACCACAGAAGTACCACCAAGGCACCCTACACTGCTGAACTTATGACTCAGCTACAAAAATTGTAATGCGACCCTACGACTCAAAAGTACCAGTCGTAATCAACACAGAACCCATTTGGGTATACAGTGGGCACCCTATAATTTACTCCCCATGACTCGTAAAAAATCCTTATAGCTTAAAGTGAGCCACTCGTACCTAGAAAAGAATCATGCCACAAACTTACATGATTTTGTTATGACTCATCCCAATGACTCGTCATGAGTCTTTATACCAGTACACTCAAGTCGTACCCAGGACAGTAGCTTTAACACCACTTTCTGGACACCTTATAACTATGGTCACATGACCTATCTAGACACCTTGTGACTCATAGGGAGAGTCATAGTCAAGGTGGGGAACTCGAAACTCAAAAAATTTCAAGGGCAAAAAACACAAGGTCTTATATACTCTCCCCTTAGGATCATTAATCCTTTAATGATATAACGAGGCATTTCTAGTACTATTAAACCCCAAACATGACTAATCTTACCTTTAAGATAGGAAACAAAGATTCCAAGGATCTTATAATCTTTCTTTAAGAAAGATACACAACTAAAAAGTTAAATAATTAGACATACCTTAAGCATGATTATTCTAATAGGGAAATAAGGATTCTTGGACTTTATGTCCTTCTCGGCTTCCTAAGTACCTTCCGAAGAACCTTTACCAAAGCCACATCTTTGGTCCGCAACCAATGGTCCTGACGATCCAAGATTTCCTATGGGACTTCCTCATGAGACAAGGAAATAGAAATACCCACAATTTATAAAAGAGCAACAGTTGAAGGATCACCCATGCACTTCCTCAGTATCGAAACATGCAAAATCAGGTGAATGGAGTCCATATCAGAAGGCAACTCTAATTTGTAAGAAATATTACCAACCTTCTTCAATACCAAGTATGGACCAACATAACGAAGGTTGAGCTTCCCCTTCTTACCAAATTGTGTCACTCCCTTCATAGGAGACACCTTTAGGAAAACTGAATCTCCCACATCAAATTCCAGTACTTTTTACCTCACTTTCGCTTAGGACTTTTGGAAACTTTGGGCGTTTCTAAGATTCTCCCGAATAACTTTCACCTTTTCTATTGCTTGGTGAACTAAATACAGGACAAATATCTCAGCCTGACCAACTTCAAACCACCTAGTGGGAGATCTACATCTCCTACCATACAAGGCCTCAAAAAGAGCCATAATGATGCTAGAATGATAATTGTTGTTGTAAGCAAACTCTATAAGTGGATTATGGTCAACCCGACTACCACCATAGTCAATTATACAAACCTAAATCATATCTTCCAAAAACAGAATCATCCTTTCCCCTTGCCTATTGGTCTTTAGGTGGAAAAAGGTGCTAAAGGTTACCTTAGTTTCTAAACTTCTCTGAAATAAACTCCGAAAGTGAGATGAGAACTGAGTACCCCAATAAGATACGATAGAAAATGGAGTACCATGCTACTTCATGATCTCCTTAATGAAAAACTTAGAATAATCCTCAGTAGAGAAATTGGTCCTCAGTGGCAAGAAGTGACCAAACTTAGTCCTCCTATCCATGATAACCCAAATCGAATCAAACTATTGGCAAGACCGTGGGAGACTAATAACAAAATCCATATTAATTATCTCCCATTTCCATAATGGCAACTCAATATCTTGAGACAACCTACCAGGCCTCAACTGCTCTACTTTCACTTGCTGACATACTATGCACTTAGCCACAAAATTGGCCACTTTCTGCTTTATATTATTCCACTAATAAATCTCCTTAAGGTCATGATACATCTTCGTAGAAGTAGGATGGACTGCATGTTGTGACTCATGGGCCTCGGCCAAAATCCTACCTCACAAGCCATCAATATCGGGAATGGACAACCTCCTTTGGTACCTTAAGGTACCATCACCACCAATCTCAAAGACCATCACTTTCTACCTACATACACCATACTTGATTTACATTAAGATACTTGCTTCTCTTTCACCTCATCACCAAGAGATGACTTTGCCACCTTATGAACAATCACACCATAATTCTTGGATTCTAAGAGACGAACTCTGAGATTATCCAAATAATGAATATCCTTCACTAAATCCCATAACTTCTTATCCACATGAGATAAGCTTCCCATAGACAACCTGCTAAAAGCATTAGCTATACCTGGATAGTAGTAAATACTCATGTCATAATTCCTGAGTAGCTCAAGCCACCTCTTTTGCCTGAGATTTAGTTCTTTTTGAATGAACACATATTCCAGGCTCTTATGATAAGAATAAATATCAACATTAACTTCATGCAAATAATGTCGCCAGATTTTCAATGCAAACACAACAGCTAATAACTCTAAGTCATTAGTCAGATAATTCTTCTCTTGAACTTTAATTATCTAGAAGTATAAGAACCCACTTTGTCATGTTGTATTAACACACAACCAAGTTCCACCCAGGGTACATCACAATAGACCATAAGACCATCTGCACCCTCAGGAAGTGTCAATATCAAATCTAAAGTCAAATTATCCTTTAACTTTTTGGAACTGCCTCCACAAGCGTCCGACCATAAGAAATTTTCCTTTTTCTGAGTCAACTTGGTCAAAGAGGCATAAATAGAAGTGAAGCTCTCCACAAACCTTTTATAATAACAGGCTAAACCTAAGAAGCTCCAAATATTGGTTGGAGTCGTGGTCCTACGCCATTTATTAACCTCCATAACCTTTTGTAAATCCACCATGATCCCCTTGCTAGAAACAACATGACTCAGATAAGTCACAACATTCAACCAAAACTCACACTTAGAGAACTTAGCATAAAAATGCTGATCCTTTATGGTATGAAACACAAGGAGAAGGTTATCAAAAAGATCTTCCTCACTCTTAGAATAAACTAGAATGTCATTAAGAAAGAAATCACAAACAAATCTAGGAACTGACAGAAAACTCAATTTATAAGATCTATAAATATGATCGGGGAATTGGCCAAACCAAAGGACATTACAAAAAACTTAAGATGTCCATACTAGGTTTGAAAAAAAGTCTTAGGTATATCTACCTCCCTAGTATTCAACTGCTGGTACCCAGACCGAAGATCAATCTTAGTGAAGAATTTAGCATCCTGAAGTTGATCAAAGAGATCATTAATACTCGAAAGAGGATACTTATTGTTTATGGTCACTTTATTTAATTACCAGTAATTAATACATATTCGAAGGGAACAATCCTTTTTACTCACAGAAAAAATAGGTGCACCCTATAGTGACACACTAGGATGGATAAAACCCTTGTCTAGGAGATCTTTCAATAACTCCTTGAGTTCCTTAAACTCAGTTGGAGGCATTCTATATGGAGAGATAGAAATAAGACGAGTGTCCGATTCAATATCAATCCCAAAATCAATCTCCCTATTAGGAGAAATACTAGGAAGATCATCAGGGAATACCATAGAAAGTTCACAGACCATAGGGACAGTTTGCAAAGAAGGACCTTTCAATCTATAATCCTTAACATGCACTTTGTGATAGAGGCACCCTTTAAAAACTAATTTTTAGGATCTAAGATAATATATGAACTTTTCTTTAGGCACTAGGGAACTACCTTTCCACTCAATGACTGATTTATTTGGAAAATTAAAGATGACCTTATAGGTCCAAAAATCTAAAGAAGCATAGCACGAATGCAAGTAGTCCATCCCCAATATAACATCAAAATCAACCATGTCTAACTTTATAAGATTTACCAAAGTTTCTCTACCACCAATAGACACCACATAACTCTTATAGACTCTTTTAGAAATTATAGAGTCACTTATTAGAGTAGAAATAAAAAAGGGTCTGAGATATATTTAGGATCGAATCCAAAATACATAGCCACAAATAGGGTCACATAAGAGAGAGTGGACCCAAGATCAAGTAAACAATATACATCATGAGAAAAGAGTTTCAATATACTAATAATGACATCAGGGGATGCCTCAAACTCCTGATGCGTGGCGAGGGTATAGAGACGGTTCTGACCAATGCCATATCTAGAAGAAGACATAGCACCTTTGGTGTAGGAGCTGATGCAATAGTAACATAAATTTTCTTTTACTCGGAAGTAGCCTTGGAAGGACAATCTCTCTGCATGTGACTAATCTGACCATGGTTAAAGCACTTTTTCCTCCTTTCTTCACAAAACAAATGGTGTATCTAACCATAAAATATACAAGGAGGATATGATGGAGCTAAAAAAGCCCCACTAGACTGAGACTGGGCACCCTATTCCATAAAACCATCACCACTTTGCCAACGGTGATCACCTGACGGCTTTGGGTAGAGAGCACTAGCCGTTCAATAGGAACCAAAATTGTCAACCTCTTCTTAAGCTATTTTACACTAACTCTATTACTTTGTTGCTAACTTCCACACTGATTCGATCAGTAAAGCTTCTTACTCCCTCTCTCTCTAAATTCAGCCTACTTCTTCTTCTCTTCTTCGACTTAGTATATATAAACCATAAGCCAAGGAATACCCATATCCTTATTTAACAAGGAATCCTTAGATTCTAGAATCAAGTTTTTGGACAACCCAAAAGAAAACTTCCTCATTCTAATCCTCATGTTAGATACCAACTTTGGATCATACCAAGATAACTGATGAATCTTCATGGCATACTCCTTGATTGACATCTTTCCTTGCTTTAGGTTAACAAACTCTTCCTCATTCACCGTTTTCAACTCCAGAGGAAAAAAACAGCCTAAGAAACCACTAGATAAATTGTCCCATAAAGCAGACTCAGCATTATTGCCCTTAGACTTGTCCCATTCCTTATATTACTAATATGTCACATCTTTCAATTGGTAGGTGGAAAACTTTAAATTCCTCGTATTCTCCTAACTCAGCTTAGCTCTTAGTACACTAGAATTCCTATATAAAACTTTCAAAATATTCTGAATTTTCTAGCTTAAGACCTACTATTATGTAGGAAAATCAGTTAGCTTTCTAACAATATAAATTCCTCCCAAATCTAATATCCGGGTGAGAAGTTATGACATATTTAGTAAAATAGTATGTGAAATTTAGCATTAGCGCATCGCAGGGAAGTTCTAGGTCCCAATCATCATTTTCCAGTGTGTCAATGCGATAATAATGCATCATACCATAGTGTCATTTTCTAATTGTCATTGAACAGTAGAGAACCACGATTGGCCCGTGTGGTGCCAATGCCCATTTTTTGGAATTGTCACTTTCCAGTAAGTCTCCGCGATAATGGCGCATCACACAAAAAGTCAATTTTGCAGTTGTCCATTTTTGAACAGTTTCAGCCAACTTTCAGTGGCTCACCACGATGCTACCGTGTCGTGGTGAAGGCTAAAATTGGGACTTTTTGTGTAAAAATTTAAATCTTTCCATGGTAATTTAGTCTTTTTCCATGGCCCTAATCAGTCTAAACACATTAATTAAACCCTAATAACCTAGCTAAGTCATTATTCACTCAACTTTTCCACAAATTAAAGATAATTCTCTCAATTAGCAAAACCCTAACCTTCAAGAACCAAGAGTAAATTATCAAGAATTCCACCAAGAAACTTAAAGAATTCAATTACCAAGGTATGTTAGATGTTTATCCATGGGTCCTTACCACCCATGGATCCCAAGAATCTTTTTTTTAAAATATAAGATTGAGATTCCATGAATTGCATGTTTAAGTTGAATTGGGTTCATGTGTGTATTGTTATATGGTCTTGAATCCATGATTAATTACAAGTTTCATGAAATTAAGATAACATGGGTGATGAATTAGGTGATTTTCATGTTCAATCCTTGCATTTAAAAGTTGAATGTAGTAGCCTTGGTATTTATATATGTTTATTATTATTATTATATGAAATAATCATGCTCCCCAAGTATTTGTTAAAATGCATCTATGAATTGAATAGTGCAATCATGACATGTTAGCATGTGTTTCCATTCATGTAAAAGTTCATGCCTTGTAAGTGTTTGACAAAATGTCTAAATGAATGAATTATGACTAAGTGACTAGCTAGTATACTTTCAAGATTATGCCTTGTTTTACTATTGATGTTATCGAGTCCTAGGGGTATTCAATATCCAAAAAATCTAGTTGTTTACCTAGATCACAATAGATACAAAATAGTCTCAGTAATTTTTATAAACAATAGTACAAAGTTAGTTAAAGAACTTAATGAAACTCAGTACAATCCAATTTAGTTTAATAATCAGTGTCATTCACTTGGGAGTAGGATTCAGCACTGAGCAAACCCAAGGATCGGGGCTCAACTATCAGTAGAGGGTGTGATCCTTAGTAGCAGTCCTTGCATTCTAGAACTACGTAGCTAATGTAGGTTGAGATATCAATCTTCCAGTTGAGGGTTGATAAGGTCTTTACCTGCCAGTTGAGGTTAATATCGTTCTCATCAGGGAACTTGCAAGTAGAGGGTGACCCTTAGTCTTTTAGAATGATATTTTCAATGGATCCACATAGCCAGTGTCTATACCCATGGCACGGTACTGATACCCTTCTAACTGGGGTTATAATTTAGACCCTAATTACTTTAGAACAAGGTATGTCGATCAGATAATTACCTCCCATAATTTTACTTTTAGTCTTCAGTATAGAACTCAGTTCAGTTATATAAAATTAGGACTATTAGTAACAATCAATCAGTTATCAGTAATCTTAGATATCAGTTGCTTAGTTATCAGAACTCAGTACTAAGTTTCAGTATAAACCTCAGATACAATACATATATATATATATACATATGCACAGTATTGCATACTCAGTGTTTATAGTAGCTTTAGTTATCTATGTATTTCTCATTCAGTTATATTCATATCACTAAGTCAGTTACTGTTTATGCATATAAATCCTTGCATTTCAGCATTACGTCATCTAGCATATCAATACATTCCATGTACTTATCATATACTCGTTTCCTTCTGCTATGATGTCACATATCATAGGTTCAGATGCTCAGGTTCCTGACCATGCTTAGCTAGATTCAGTCAGCGGCAGCATATTTTATAATGAGTCCTCATCTATTAATGATATTCTTTTATTTTTGTATCACAATAGATTCAGTACTTTATTAGTTGAAGTTAGTTAGAGGTTTGTCCCAGCAACTTCATATTCAAACAGTTCAGTTAGAGGCTTTTCAGACAAGACTAGTTTAGATAATATTCAGTTTTCAGATGTTATTATAAGTTTCTATGTATATCAGTATTCAGATTATAAACCTTATGGTATTTTAGCCTAAATTTTGCATTATTTTAGTATTATTATTCAGTGCTCACAACGAGTGCCAGTCATGGGTTAGCTTGTGGTCCTTCGAGGTTGTAAGCATCGTGTAGTATCTGAGGTGCAGGCTCATGGTGTTACAAACTTGGTATCAGAGCCTAAGGTTCAACAGAGTCCTAGGAAGTCTAAAAGCCATGTCAAGTAGAGTCTTGTGCATGGGTGTGAAGTGCGACACACTTATGGACAAGAGGCTATGAGGCATTTTTAGGAAAGTTTCCTTGTTTCAGTGTTAATGTAGTGCAAGTGAGCATGAGCTCAAGTTAAACTCTCAGTCTAATCTATATCTTCCTTTAATTTACAGAACATGCCTCATATAAAAGCTAATAGAAGAAGGAATGGAAATTAGCCAGCACCTCAGCCCGTTCAGAAAGATCCCCTAAATGAGCATGTCTCCTATGAAGAATTCAGAGCTCACCACTATAGCCCATTCTGTGGTAGCTCAGAATGAATGTCCAGCTGATTTTCAAGCCAACACAATGGCCAATACTGATATGGCCATAATTTGAGACTTCACCTGAATGAACCCTTCTAAGTTAGAAGAGGATCCACAGGAGTTCACCGATTAGGTGTAGAAAGTCACAGATATTATGGGAGTGACTTCCAGTGAAAGTGTTGAGTTAGATTCCTATCAGGTATAAGATGTAGCTCAAACATAGTTTAAGTAGTGAAAGGTAGACAGGGGCACAAATGCAGATCCCATAAAAAGGAAAGTTTTCTACTGCCTTTCTAGATAGATTCTTTTTCTTAGAGTTGAGGAAAGCCAAGGTGTTAGAGTTTATCAATATCAAGAAACACAACATGTGTGTGAAAGAGTATTGTTTTAAGTTTACCTAGTTAGCCAGGTATGCTCCCCAAGTAGTAGCAGAAAATAGGTCCAGAATGAGCAAGTTCATATATGGGGTATCAAAGAGTATGGTTAAGGAGTGCAGGACCGCAATGTTAATTAAGGAGATGGACATATCCAAGATAATAGTCCATGCTCAGCATATAGAAGAGGCTAAGAATAAGGAGAGAGTGAGTGAAAAGAAGAGAGCTATTATAGGTAATTTCAATTTCACTCAGCCTAAGTTAGAAGGCAGCAACCGTTCCCAGTTTTACCTAAAATTTTTAGTCCAGATTCATCCTCAATTAATACTTTATCACCTAATTTCATAAATGGTAACAAATATAGGGCTCCAGTCTCTAACTCTCAGGGTAGTGTCAGCAGTGCCCGAACAAATCCTCTTTGTTAGAAATATGGTAGAAACCATCAGGGTGTCTGTAGAGCTGGCAGTGATATATGTTTCATGTGTGGTAAGCTAGGCCATAGAATCAGAGATTGTCCTTAGTCAGGTTCACAGGGTCAGTACAATCATCCCTCAGCATAGACCGATCACCCAAATCAACAGGGTGCCACTTCCAGTGCCACCAATGGGCAATGCCCAAATAGGCTTTATGCACTTCAGTCCAAACAAAATCAGGAAAGTTCTCCTTATATGGTCACTAGTACATTACAGAACTTCCATTTACATGTTTATGCCTTATTAGACCCAGGAGCTTTTTTGTCGTTTGTAACTCCTTATATAGCGGCCAACTTCAGAGTCGGTCCCAAAATCCTACCAGATCCTTTCTCAGTCTCTACCCTAGTGGGTAAGTCTATCATAGCCCGGCGGGTATACAGGAACTGTACGGTTATGGTATCTCAAAAAGTTACTTTAACAGACCTTATAGAGCTAGAGATGGCGGATTTTAATGTCATTTTCGGCATAGATTAGCTCCAATCATGATATGCTTTAGTTGATTGCAAAAACAGGGTCATTTATTTTTAGTTTCCCAATGCTTAAGGGTCAGCTAGAGGGGTAGTACCACAACACTTAAGGGTCAGCTTGTTTCACACCATAGAGCAAGAAAGATGATATCTAAGGGGTGTATTTACCACCTTGTCCGAGTTAAGAACTCTAGTTCAGAGACTCTAAGCCTTTAGTTAGTTCCAGTAGTAAATGAATTCTCAGATATATTCCCCGAAAATCTTCTTGGAGTTCCTCCATAAAGGAAAATTGACTTTGGAATAGACCTTCTTCTAGATACTCAGCCTATTTTTATTTCGCCATACAGAATGGCTCCAGCTGAACTCAAAGAATTAAAAGAACAGTTAAAGGACCTTTTAGACAAGGGGTTCATTAGACCCAGTATTTCCTCATGGGGCGCACCAGTCTTATTTATTCGTCAGAATGATAGTTCACTCAGTATGTGTATAGACTACCGTCAGTTGAACAAAGTCATAGTCAAGAATAAGTACCTATTTCCCAAAATCAATGACTTGTTTGACCAACTTCAGGGTTCCAGTTACTTTTATAAGATAGACCTCAAATTTGGCTATTATTAGCTCAGAGTCAGACAATATGACACTTTAAAAATAGCTTTAAAAACTCGGTATGGTCACTTCACATTTCTAGTCCTGTCATTTGGTCATACCAAAGCTCCAACAGTTTTTATGGACTTGATGAATCGCGTATTCAATCAGTACTTGGACACATTTGTCATAGTTTTCATCAATGACATTGTTGTCTACTCCAGCAATGAAAATGATCATGCAAACCACCTCAGAATAGTATTGCAGACTTTAAAGCCTATCAGTTGTTTGCCAAATTCAGCAAGTGAAAATTTTGGATAAGATCAGTAGCTTTCCTTGGTTATATAGTTTTTGGTGATGGAATTAGAGTTGATCCTTAAAAGACCAAAGCGGTGATAAACTGGCCCAGACCCTTCTCTCCATTAGATATCAGGACTTTCCTGGGTTTGGCTGGCTATTACCGATGATTTGTTGAAGGATTTTCATCTATTTCATCCCCAAGTCCATATTGACTCAGAAGAAAGTCAAATTCTAGTGGTTAGATTCTTGTGCGAAATGTTTTGAGGAATTGAAGACTCGACTTACCTCAGCCCCAATTTTAACTTTGCCAGATGGTTCAGATGGGTTTGTTGTGTATTGTGATGCCTTTAGAGTTTAGTTGGGTTATGATTTTTTCTAGAAAGGTAAGGTCATAGCCTACACCTCCAGGCGTCTTAAGCCTCATGAAAAGAACTAGCCTACCTATGATCTTGAGTTAGCAGCAGTAGTGTTTACCTTAAAGATTTGGAGGCATTATTTGTATCAGGTGTATGCTAATGTATTTATAGACTATAAGATTTTTTAGTATGTATTTTCTCAGAAGGGCTTGAACTTGCATCAGAGAAGGTGGTTAAAGTTGTTAAAAGATTATTACATGAGTGTTTTGTACCATCCGGGCAAGGCCAATATAGTGGTAGATTGCCTAAGTAGATTGTCCATGGGTTGTGTTTCTCATTCCAAGGATGATAAGAAGAAGTTAGTTCAACAAGTTCATCAGCTTGCCAGATTAGGTGTCTATTTAGTTGATTTAGCTGAGGGTAGTGTTTGGGTTCAGAATAGTTTGGAATCATCTTTGGTTTCCAAAGTAAAAGAAATGAAAAATAGAGATCCCAGTCTGGTCAAGTTAAAAGAGTTAGTCAGAGATCAGAAAGTAAAGGTTTTCTATCAAGGGAGAGATAGTGTGTTACGTTACTAGGGTAGAGCGTATGTGTCGTGTGTTGATGAGTTGAGAAAGTGAATTCTTACAGAAGTGGATAATGTACAATACTTTATTCATCCAGGGGATACTAAGATGTACCACAATCTGCGGGAGATCTATTGGTGAAGTGGGATGATGAGAGATATTGTAGAGTTTATAGCTAAGTGCTCAACGTGTTAGCAGGTTAAGATTGAGCATCAGAAGCCTAATAGGTCCATGCAGGAGTTCATTATTCCCACTTGGAAGTTGGAAAAAGTGAACATGGACTTCATGATGGGTTTGCCTCGTACTCATCGTCAGCATGATTCTATTTGGGTCATTGTAGATAGGATGACCAAATCAGCCCATTTCTTATCTGTCCAAACTTCTTATTCAGCCGAGGACTATGCCAAGCTCTATCTTAGAGAGTTCGTTAGGTTGCGTGGTGTTTAATTATCTATCATCTTAGATAGAGGTACTTAGTTTACCTCTCACTTTTGGTAAGCCTTCTAAAAGGGTCTTGGTACCCAAGTTTACCTCAGTACAATTTTTAACCCTTAAACATATAGTTAAGCAGAAAGGACTATTCAGACTTTAGAAGATATGTTGAGAGCATGTGTTGTTGATTTTAAAGGTAGTTGGGATGACCACTTGCCTTTTATTGAGTTCAAGTATAATAACAACTATCATTCTAGTATTCAAATGGCCCCATTTGAGGCACTTTCTGAGAGAAGGTATAGGTCTCCCATTGGTTGGTTTGAGGTAGGCCAAACTGCGTTGGCAGGGCCTAACTTAGTATTTGATGTGTTGGAGAAGGTTTAGTTAGTCAGGGAGAGGCTTAAAGAAGCTCAGAGCTGATAGAAATCGTATACTGATGTAAGAAGAAAGGATCTTGAGTTTGAGATTGGTGATTTTGTGTATCTAAAGATCTCTCTCATGAAGGGAGTGAAGAGGCTCGGCAAGAAGGGGAAACTCAGTCCCCGATATATCGGTCCTCTCTGAATTTTCAACCATTTTATAAAGGTAACTAACAAGCTTGAGCTACCTTCAGACATAGCTTCAGTGCACCCAGTATCCCACGTCTCCTTACAAAAGAAATGTATTGGTGACCCAGTAGTCATAGTACCCTTAGAAAGCGTAAGCATTCAAAATGATCATTCTTTTGAAGAGGTCCCAGTTCAAATCCTCGATCGTTAGATTGGTAGAGTAAGGAACAAAAAAGTTCCCTTAGTCAAAATTCTTTGGCGAAACCAGTCCGTTGAGGGAGCTACTTAGGAAGTAGAAGCAGATATGCGGACCAAGTATCCTTACCTCGTCTTTAAGGACTCAGACTTAACTTGAGGTAACTGTCTTCCTTAGAGGTACTCAGTTCCATGCTCAGTTATGGCTACAAACTTAGTATCAGTTACCATTGCATGTAATTCTCATGACAGTCATGCATTCATGAATCAGTTCAGTCATGTAATCATGTTTCAGTTATGCATATGCAGTGTGTAAACTCAGTTCCACAGTATTTTCAGCTTAAATCGGTCTTATTCAAGGATGAATATTCCCAAGGGAGAGATATTGTAATATCCCATATTCTCCTAACTTAGTTTAGCTATCAATACACTAGAATTCCTATATAAAACTTTTGAAATATTAAGAATTTTCCATCTTAAGACCTACCATTGTGTTGGAAAATCAGTCAGCTTTCCAACGACATAAATTTCCCCCAAATCCAATATCCAGGTGAGAAGTTATGGCACATTTAGTAAAATAGTATATGAATTTTTAATCACCACGTTGCGGTGAAGTTCTAGGTCCTAATCTTCATTTTTCATTGTTTAAATGCGATAACGGCGCATTACGTTATAGTGCCATTTCATAATTATCATTTTCCAGTGGGGTACCATAGTTGGCCTGCGTCCTGCCAATGCCCATTTTCAAAATTATCACTTTCCATGGAATATCTGCTATAACGGCGCATAGCGCCAAAAGTCAATTTTGCAGTTGTCCATTTTTGAACAATTTCAGCCGACTTCCAGTGGTTCACCGTGATGCCACCACATCATAGTAAGGCCAAAATTGAGACTTTTAGTGACAAAAATTTAAATCCTTCCAAGGGTAATGTATTCTTTTTCCATGGCCCTAATCAGTACAAACACGTTAATTAAAATCTAATAACCTAGTTATGTCATTATTCACTCAATTTTTCCCTAAATTGAAGATCATTCTCTCAATTAGCAAAATCCTAGCCTTCAAGAACCACGAGCAAATTCTCAAGAATTCCACCAAGAAACTTCAAGAATTCAATTACCCAGGTATTTAGATGTTCATCCATGGGTCCTTATCACCCATTAAGCCCAAGAATACTTTTTCAAAATACAAGATTGAGATTCCATGAATTGCATGTTTGAGTCGAATTGGGTTCATGTTTGTATTGTTATATGGTCTTCAATCCATAATTAATTACAAGTTTCATGAAATTAAGATAGCATGGGTGATGAATTATTTGATTTTCATGTTTAATCATTGCATTTACAAGTTGAATGTACTAGCCTTGGAATTTATATATGTTTATTATTATTATTATTATTATATGAAATACTTGTTAAAATACATCTATGAATTGAATAGTGCAATCATGACATATTATCATGTGTTCCCATTCATGTACAAGTTCATGACTTGCAAGTGTTATACAAAATGTCTAAATGAATGAATTATGACTAAGTGACTAGCTAGTATGCTTTCAAGATTGTGACATGTTTTACTATTGATACTATTGAGTCCTGGGGGTATTCAATACCCAAAAAATCTAGTTGCTTATCTAGATCAGAGTAGCTACAAAATATTCTCAATAATTGTCATGAACAGTAGTACTCAGTCAGTAACAGAACTCAGTGAATCTCAATATAGTTTAACTCAGTTTAATAATCAGTGTCATTCAGTTGGGCGTAGGATTCAGTCCCGAGCGAACCCAAGGATAGGGGCTCAACTATCAGTAGAGGGTGTGATCCTTAGTAGTATTCATTACATTCCAGAACTACGTAGCCAGTGTAGGTTGACATATCAACCTGCCAGTTGAGGATTAATAAGGTGTTTACCTTCCAATTGGGGGTAATACCATTCTTGTCAGTGAACCTGCCAATAGAGGGTGACCTTTAGTATTTTGGGACAACATTTCAATGGATGCACATAGCCAGTATCTGTACCCATGGCACGGTACTGACACTCTTCCAACTGTGGTTATAGGTTGGACCCCAATCAGTTCAGAGTGGGGCATGTCAGTTAGATGATTACCTCCCATAGTTTCAGTTTCAGTTTTCAGTATAAAACTCAACTCAGTTCTACAGAATTAGGATATTCAATCAGTTATCAGTAATATCAGATATCAATTACTCAGTTATCAAAACTCAGTACTCAGTTTCAGTATAAACCTCATATACAATGTATATATATATATGCATATGCACAGTATTGCATACTCAGTTTCTACAATAGCTTCAGTTATCCATGTACTCTCATTCTGTTATATTCACATCACTCAGCCAGTTACTGTTCATACAAATGAATCCTTTCATTTCAGTCTTACCTCATCTAGCATACCAGCACATCCCACATACTAATTTCTTACTTATTTCCTTATGCTATGATGTCTCATATCATAGGTTCGGACGCTCAGGTTCCTGACCACACATAGCCAGATTCATTCAGCAGCAGTAGATTCAGTAGTAAGTCCTCATCTACTGAGGATATTCTTTTATTTCAGTATCATAGTAGATTCAGCATTTTATTAGTTGGAGTTAGTTGGGGGTTTGTCCTATCAACTCCACATTCAGATAGTTCAGTTAGAGGTTTTTCAGACTAGACTAGTTCAGATAGTATTCAGTTTTCAGATGTTATTATCCATTGCTATATTTATCAG
This sequence comes from Capsicum annuum, assembly GCF_002878395.1. NCBI lineage: Eukaryota > Viridiplantae > Streptophyta > Magnoliopsida > Solanales > Solanaceae > Capsicum > Capsicum annuum. The sequence goes on from NC_061117.1 coordinate 53,565,569, forward strand.
TATTCAGATTATGAACCTTGTGGCATTTCAGCCTAACTTCCTTATTATTTCAGTATTATTATTCAGTGCTCATAGCAGGTACTAGTCATGGGTTAACTTGTGGTCATTAGGGGTCGTAAGCACGATTTAACATCAGGGGTGCAGGCTCAAAGCATTACAGAACTCCACACCCTTCGTATCAGTGGCATGCATAAGATGAAAGATTGTTTTCAATCTTATCAATGAAATATTAAGGGTCTTTCTCAATTTTAGAACTAGTAAAAATAGGAGGACTCAATCTCATGAATTGGCCAACTCTAGTGGCCTTGGAGGATGGAGAAACAGAAGTAACCACTCAACCATAGTGGCCACCAACTGGGTAAGCAAGTGATTGACTAGAAAAACTCAGTATTAGACATGCCATCTTGGGGTACCTGAGGAGAGATAGGAGGAACTGGTGTAGCTCTATTAAGGAAATCAGAAGCAACGACCTTAAATTGGGTCTGCCCTCCTAGACTAGGATGAGCTCCCTCCACATTGTCCTCAAACTGGATAGAATATTTTCCAAGTTTATCAAATTATCTTTGGGGCAAGATCTTAATGGAAAACAAATGGGGATTAGAGAGATCCAAGACCATAGATTCTATAGCTTGATAATAGAACAGCAATAAAGGGAGTCTTTCTTAAATGCCTTGTATCTTCTCCCTTATAAGTGTGGCAAACTACACACCCATAAATAAGACTCTTCTTAACACTACTTTTTTGAACACCTAATGACACTAAACCTAGGCTCTGATACCATTTTTGTCGTGACTCAAACCAGGGCCTAGTCTTGATGGGTATCTCATATCCCATGTGGATTAGAGATCGACCTCTGCTATATGAGCCCAAGATCTCACCACCTGGTTGAGCTCCGCTGTGTGTAGCCAAAAAAACCAAAGAATAATCTTATTTATATACACACGGGGGACTTAAACGTCCCAACATATACTAAGGTTAATTAAGAACCCGATTATGTAATTATTTACAGGGGACTTGAACCTTCCTAATCATGAAATAATAATGAGAGGGACTCAAAACTCCCTGTTCACTTTGACCAACGCATCGAAAAATGCAACTTTCACTATCAATCGCTATAACCTTCACTTTAATGACTCAGTTGCACAACCCATATTAAATCCCAATTAAAATAAGTATCACACATTCCCATTCATTGAACTATATTCCACATTAAGGCATACATTATTGGTATCGTCATACCAACTACACTTGCAAGGTACAAACAAAATTCCAAAATAATTCCCCTTAACTTAGGAAAAACAACTCCCTCATTGATTAATACAAGGAGGGAACACGGACTCCCTTTGTTTATTATATCAAACCTTTGTGTTTCAAATACCTCTTTATATCATATAATAGTTCAGACTAATTCAATTTCATAAATTCTCATATTTCTCATAATTAAAACCATTTCACATCATGGGGTTAGGGTATAACCACTTCAAAAATCACAAGTTTGGGAAAATCACAATCTCCTAGTTAAATTCACCATACCATGCACCCATAGGTTCAAACCATAATTAAAGCATAAAAATCATATGTAAACAATGGAAAGCATTATTTAGTTCATAAATATTCGAAATCCACAACTTTTATTTCAAAACCAACATAATATCTCATGAACAATATTCTTAACACATTTATAAATTTAACAATGTGGGAAGAGTAAAATGCCTTAAACACCAAGAAATTTTAAGAGAATTTGACCCTTGAGCCCTTAGATGACCAACTTGATGAAACCCTATCTTGGCGTGCCTGAGGGAACTTAGAGAGCCTTTGGAGTGTTTGAGAATTTTCTTGGATTAGTTTTTGAGTGTTAATATTACCCAAAAAGGGTTATAAGTCGTGTGTTTCAATTTGGATAATAGGGGAAATATCTAGAATGCCCCTAACTTAAAAGCTGAAAAAGTGCCGCCTTTGACTACAGATCAACCACTAACTCATAGCTACTTCTTACGACTCCTCACCCTGAGTTGGAACCAAGTAAGTACCACCAAGGCACCCTATACTAATTGCCTTACACCTCATCTATAATAATCGTAGTGGGACCCTATGACTCATAAGTCCTAGTTGTAATCAATGCAGAAGCCATTTAGGTATACACTAGGCAGCCTATAATTTACACACCACGACTTATAACAAATCCTTAGTGCTCATAGTGAGCCACTCATACTCAGAGAAAAATCACGCCACAAACTTACATGATTTGGTTACAACTTATCCCGTTCACTCATCATGAGTCTTTATGACCAATAACCTCATCGTACCCAGGATAGTAAATTTAATACCACTTTCTAAAACCTTATCATCTAGGGTCACATAACTAGTTTATACACCTTACAACTCATAGGGAGAGTGCTAGTCAAGGTAGGGAGCTCAAAACTCAGAAATTTTTAAGGACCAAAAATGTAGGGCATTACAAAATACCTTAATATGAGACTTGTTAGTTTATGGTAGGGATTATGTGAAAAGTTATTTTAATTTGGGATTAAAGGGGGTTGTGTATCTCACCGTGAAGGTGGAGGTCTAGGGGGACCATACTGGAAACCATACTTGTCGATGTGGGCGTCTATATGACCGTATGCTTAGTTTACACATTTTATTTTTGGGATGGCTAGAGCCTTGGCATCTTTAGCCCTCCATTAAATTCCTCAGTTTGTGTGGCTAACACATATTTGGTACCTTTCAATAGAGGGATTTGAACCCATATAGCTCATGGGTTCCCTTAGGAAAGATAGACCTACAAAGTCTAGGTTAAAGGTTTTAAACTCTCATGTTCATGACCCTTTACCCTATCTCGGCATCTTATATATGTATATATAAATATGTTTATATGGTTTTGGTTAATTTTTGAAATGACATTATTTGATTACTTTCCTTGAGTTACATGCTAGTGTTTATCTCACTGACCATCCCTGAATGCTATATCATTTCATGATATAGGGTCTGAATAGTTTTCTTTTACTTTTATGCAACATTAGGTGGTGAGTTATGTCAATTAATTTGTCGTGAAATAGTAGGCCTTCATCTTTCAAAAATCCCTTTCATTTTCTTAGGTATATTTTTAGATTTTGGAAGCTGTGGCTTTTCTTTATCATGATGGGGGGCATGTCTCGACCTAGTTTGGTATTTTGGTTTTAGAGGTTTTTATGGACAAGTGTGGTTTGGATTATTGGTTTTGGATTATTAGAACTTTCATTTGATATATTTGGCTTCTACTACTATCTTTATTGGCTTCCACTTTATTTTTATTGTGCTTTGGAGGTTAGGCTAAGAGGGTGATCTGCAGTACATAGCTAGCTTGAGATACCCGTCACAACTAGGACCTAGTTTAGGTCGTGTTAGCAAGATAGTTCAGTTAATATTTCTTCAATTGTCTCAAAGCATAAGCAATAATATGATCATGTTGCATGACAACACATCCTAATCCAACCCTTGAAGCATCACAAAATACCTTGAATCCTCCAAAACCTAATGGTAAGGCTACTAGTGGTGTGGTAATCAAACATATTTTGTGTTTCTGAAAGCTATGTTCATATTCTTTGGTCCAGTGGAACTTCACATTTTTCTTTGTTAACCTAGTCAATGGAGATGCTATTTCATAGAAATCCTACACTAAACGCCTATAGTAATTTGCCAAACCTACAAAGTTGCGAATCTTCGTAGGTAAAGTAGGTTTAGGCCATTTTTGCACTACTTTTGTCTTTTCAGAATCCATCGTGATTCCATATTTCGATAAAACATGCCCCAAAAATGATACTAAATCTAGCTAAAATTTGCACTTTGATAACTTAGCATAAAGCTTATGTTCTCGCAGTGTCCACAATAGAGTAATTAGATAATTCTCACATTCTTTCTGGCTATGAGAATATATCAGAATATATATCATCAATATAAACAATCACCAATTTGTCCAAATACAGTCTGAACAACGTATTCATTAAGTCCATGAATGCAGTTAGAGCATTGGTAAACCAAAAAAAAATCACAAGGAACTCATAATTCCCATATCAAGTTTTGAATGTTGTCTTGGATATATCTTTCTCCCTAATTCTAAGCTGATGATAGCTAGACCAAAGATTAGTCTTCAAAAAATAGACAACCCCTTATAACTAATGAAATGGGTCCTTAATACGAGGCAACAGATACTTATTGTGTATAGTTACCTTGTTCAGTTGCATAGACAATACATATTCTTAGGGAATCATCTTTCTTCTTTACAAAAAAAATTGGTGCACCCCATGGTGAAACACTCTGTTTAATAAAACCCTTATCTAGAAAGTCACGCAACTGCTCTTATAGCTTCAAAAACTATATTGGTGCCATACAATATAAAGGTGTAGATATTGGCATAATGTCAGGTTCTAAATCAATACCGAAGTATATCTCTCGTGCCAGAGATACTCTAACTAAATCTTCAAGTAAAACATCAGAAAATTCCTTTACAACAACTAGCTCCTCCAAAATAAGTGTTATTTCTCTAACATCATTTATCATAGCTACGAGACCTATGTAACCTTTCTTCAATAGTCGTTAAGCCTTCATAAAAGATATAACTTTACCAACCTCTTGAACTTGACACCCTTTTAATATAAAACTAGATTCGTTAGGTATCTTATAACACCTGGAGACTACCTCCTAGACATTACATGGTTCTTAGAACCATAAGCGATGCTAACCTAACCCATGCTATTGGTATAATTTATGAGAAACTGAATAAATATAAAAGAGTTGGAAATAATAAGCAAAAAAGATATCTTTAGCTGAACAAGTTCAATAAGAAACTGTTTAAAATATTAACAAAACTAGTATTACAAAGGAAACTAAAACTAAATACATAAACTCTAATAAGTGAATATAAAACCTTTACTATTACTGATTATAGGTAGTCGGGACATGACCACCAACTATCCCTGATCAATGCAACTAAATAAAATATGAATTTCTATATGTACAAACTGACTGGTGCCCTCGAATAAGGAGATTTCATAACGTGTTTGCTGGAAGTTGTGAATTGCTTGACCATGATAGTGTGAGCTACAACTGGTACCTACATTATGAAACAATATACCCACACAGATGCATATGTGCTTATTACTTTTGGAATGTACTAGTAAGTGGAGGTGAATGCAATAAGTAAAACTGAATCAATGCATAATCTTTAAACATAAATGCTAACTGCAAGTAGACTTACCAAGAGACTAAAATAAACTGAAAGATGAAATATCACAAAACATGAATAATAAACATAATCTAATAAGCTGAGTGACTTACTATACTTAGTTTCTGAAAACTATCTTTTCTATGGGAGATTCTTATAATCGACATAAACCATATGAGATAGCATAGAGTCCAACATCTAACCAATGTTGAAAAGGGCTACTGTATCTTTGCCATTGGAATAGAACCTAAACTAAACTGGAGTGATCACTAAACTGAGCCCATATTAGGCAAGGGGAACACTCTCTAACGAGGCCCCTAAACCTACGGTGGCATGTAGTTTCTAAGAAATAGGATGTTGAACCCATACTTCCCTCACATTCTAAATACTACTTCTAAAATATATATATATATATATATATATACATTATATGCTCATACTGATGAAATTCACCTTAAAATTAGCATATGAGCTTATAAGTCTAAAAACCAGTCATGTTTCTGTTAATAACTCAAACTCATGAATAACTTTGTGAATTTCATATCTTGTCAGAGATCATAAGATCAAAACTGAAATTTAAATCATATTATGGTAAACTGAAATAGTAAATCTAAACTTCTTGCAAACTGGGAGAATCATGATAAATTCATATGCTCTTGTTTGTAAAGTAACTAAATCAGGCTGAAAATCATGTATATCCACCATGTCATAGAAATTCATGTCAAAATGCTAAAATTCATCTCATAATAATAACCATATAAATGAAAACATAAGTAAAGGTAAATTCTTGTGCTAACTGAACTTTAAATCATATGATAATGTCATAATTTCAAAAATATGGAATTGGGTATGAACGCTAATTGAAATCTCATAAATTTAATTGCAAAAAATCATAGCTTTTGGGAACAAGTATGAAAGGTTACCCTTATCCAGACCCCATATACCTAAATATAGGGAATATCTTAAAGAAAGGTTGAATTGGATCTTTGCGATTTAAACTTTTGAAAGAAACCCTACTTCTTTTCTCATGAGAGTGGACAGAAGAATGAGCTTTTAAAACTAACTAAGAATGGGAAAATAATGCTTTTTTGTTGATTGAAGTCGTGGAAGAGGAGTTTGAGGTTGGAAAAACACCAAATTACCTATAAGAAAACATAAAAAAAAATTGCAGAAATTTTCAATCAGCAACGAGGTTGACGACCTATCAGTTTTGTGACAACTCATCAACCTAGTCATTAATGTCATACTAGATTTTTCCATTTACTAGTTAAGGTTGATGACTTGAGTTGACAGCTCATCACCTAGTTGACAGCTCGTTAACTTACTCATCACCTTCTGATAGACAGACACTCCTAAGTAACTTGAGCATAACTTTGTACTCTAATATCATATTAAGGTAAAAATGGATGCGTTGGAAAGAACGCTCAGATATCTTTAATTTTATATATAATAGGACACCTAACTCATCATATTCTGGGATTTATAGTCATTTAAATTTGACCCTTATAGAATCCAATATTAAAACTCAATCGATACACATGCTTTAACTCAACTTTGCTCTAAGTTCTTCCTACGACCATAATCGCATCAAAAACACTTTACCCATAGGGTTTATGTAAATTACACTTATCTATGGTTTGAAATAATCCCTTTGGGTCTTTTAAATATATGATGAATAGTTGGAAACTTATCTAGGAGATTGTGGGCTATTACAATATTTCTCCTTTGGGATCATTCATTGTAATGTCCCGAGTCTATACCCTGGATGCTATATGGTGCTCATAATCCCGAAGGATCATAAGCTAACCCATGACTGTACCTACTATAATAACTAAGTAATTAATACTATAATTATGCGAAATAGGCGGAAACATATGCCATAAGGTTCAAATCTATAAATAAATATGAATACAGTATCAAAATACAAAAAACTGAATATAAGTATTGAAAAACTGAACAACTGTCTTAGTGTACTCTAGTCTCAAAAGGCCTATGACAGTCTGAACTGTGGAGTTGATGGGATGATGTGTGAATAGATGCTAACACATTTAAGGCTTTTAACTGAGAATAATTGCAAAGTCTTAAGCTACTTTTAATGTTATTAATTGTTTTATCTTTGAGTTTGCAGTGAAAGTCAACCGGAAAGAGAACCAACAATGATGGAAGTAAAAAAGTTGAAATCTAAAGAAAATAGAAGAGAAGTGTGGCTAACGACATTCCTGATAAGTTGTCAGCACTCTGATAGGTTATCAACTTCATCGTCAGCCTTAAACAAAGAATGGTATTTAGTTGGGAGAAGTAACGATGACATGTGACAAGCCGTCAGCCTTGTGATAAACCATCAGAGTCACCATCAACCTTAGACAGAACATGGGAGTTGAGGTAGAGAAGTGATGACATTGTCTAATATGTCATCATAGTTTTGATAAACCATCATGATTCACCATCATCCTTAAGTAGAAATTGTCAAAATTGAAGAGGAGCTGATGACATCCGTGATAAGTCGTCAGCCTCCTTATAAGGCGTCATGCATATTGTCACCTAATCCGAGAAGAACACTGAACTCTGTGATTTTGTTTCCATAATTAGGCTAAATTATTTAAAGCATAGTTTAGGGTTTTCTAAGAAGGATTCGGAACCTATTTTAGAACGTACGTATTTTGTTATTTTCTGTCTAGTTTCTTGGCTTGAACAAAACCATTAACTTTGAAGAGATTATCATCAATATTTTGGGATATCCACGTTAATATAATCTGAGAAAAACTCATTGCTATTCATTTTGCTATAAGTTCATCTTTCAAATTATGAATTCAAATTGTTGTATTGATTATTACATTATAAGTGGCTAAATCCCTTTAACCCAAATTATGGGATCTATGGGTTAGGTTTTGGTAAGTTGCTAAGTGTTCAAGATTCTAAAGGTAATAGGACTCCTTGATAATTCTGAGATTTTAATTATTATCTATTGGTTGCAAATGATAGATAACACCTGCTTTGATTTGCTTGAGATAAGAAATCAACTATAGTAGGAAGTGAATTATTGATCGGAACTTGGAAGTTTCCAACCTTCTATTTAATAATTGACACTAAACAAGGTTAATTAACCTTAGGTAAAGTCTGGTCAGTGAATATAAATTCCCTAAGTCCAAGAGGATTAGGTAATTAAATGCTTAAGTAGATCAAGAGACATTTAGGCATAACTTTGATAAAGACAATCTGTTGTTCCTACCTATCGTGAGAATCTTGATCACTATTAGCATATTTCAAGTACCAAAACCCATAGTGAACATAATTCTGGTTTTCCATAAACTCTTGATTGCAAACACTGAAACTAAAGTGACCAACAATTATTTGATAAATTCTCATAACCCCTAATTTACCGAAAATGACTAACTATAAGTTGATTAGCTCGTATACAACTCAGATTCACACCATATTCCCTGTGGGATTTGACCCCAACCTAGTTGGGTTATATATTGACAAAAATCGCTTACATTCTCACGTGAAAGGTATAGTTTGAGCGTTATCAAAAATGGCACCATTTCTAGGGAAGGCAAGATTACCTGATGGTCCAGTATAACCTCTATAATGATGATGATAGAATAGATGGAGTAGGTGAAATGGGTGCAATTATTCCTCCACCGTTGGAACCTGTGGCAAAATTTAACATTACGAGTACTATGATTTAATTCCTCAATCTGATGGGGTTGTTTGGTGGCCTTTCTAGGGATGACCCAAACTTGCATCTAGTGAACTTTGTCACCATCAGTAAATCTTTTCATAACCCAGGAGTGGGTAAGAATACTATCCGTTTGAGATTTTTTCCGTTGTCTTTGTCTAGGAAGGCAACATTATGGCTTAACGAGCTAACACACGATTGTATAACCAACTGGAGGCAATTAAAAGGAGCTTTCCTAGAAAGGTTCTTTCAACCTTCTAGGAGGGTACAGTTGACGGATGAGATTAGCAACTTTAGACAGATCCCAACTAAAGCCTTGCATGAAACCTAGGAGAGATTCAAAAAAAAAGCTGACGCAGTGTCCGAACCATAATATGACTGACATACATGATGTGCTGGATTTTTGTAGCGCATTAAAGACTTTTTAAATCAAAATAATTGTAAGTTATTAAGTAACTATTGATGTTTTTGATGATATTTCTTATGATTTTGTAGGAAAACCAAGATGCATGGAACTACATAAAATCTACATCAAGAAGGATAATTTTTGGTGAAAAGATACAAGAAGTTTTGAAAAGTTTCTAAAGATTTCCTGATGACATGTTGTGATAAGCTATCAGGTTTGTGATAGGCTATCATGGAGGTCGTCAAGTTTAGGCAGAGAACCAGAAAATTAAAGATTTTCTGATGACATGTTGTGATAAGCTGTCAGGTTTGTGATAGGCTATCACAGAGGTCGTCAGGTTGCGATAGGCTATCACGGAGGTCGTTAGATTTGTGATAGGCTATCACGGAGGGCGTCAGGTTGTGATAGCCTATCACAAATGGCGTCACAAAAAGTAAAAATTCTAAAATTTTTATTTCAAATTTTATCTTAAAGTACGGGTATAAATAGCAACTTTTACAGTTTCATGGGCCATCTTGGACATCTGGGAACGTCTGGAACTTATTCTAAAGACAACTTTACTTTTCTTTAGTCTCTTAACTTAGAATTCAATTTTCCATCCTTTGATTTAGTTGTGGAAAATTCTTGTTGTACTTGAAGGAGAAACAACTTTGAATTTCATCTTTTGTAAGTTCACTTGCTTTAAGTTATTAATTCAATCTTTGGTATCTCTTTATATCTTATAAGAAACTAAAACCCACAACTAGGGTTGTGGGATCTATGATTATTATTTCATTGATTTAATAGTTGGATTAGGGTTTGAGTGATTCTGGGAACGTCTTGAAATTCTGTTGTTTTAACTTGAATCTATTGGTTCCAAATATTAGGTTATGCCTTAGGTTTTATTTTCTTCAAATGGAGAAATAGACTAGAGGTCATGAATTATCAACAAAGACTCAGAAGCTACCAACCTTTGATTTAAATGATTACTGCCATAACTGGATCAATGTACCTGAGATAACATCTGGTTGGAAATAGATATGTTATCTAAGTTTGAGAGAAGTAGATAATAAATTGTCTGGTGAGGTCGAGAGATAAGTCAGATAGTATCATCGGCAGGGATAATCTGTTGTTCCCACTTATCACGAGAATCATGAATAGTTATTATTTAATAGAGATTAATAGTCATAGTGATGACAACCCTAGTTTCTCTATATCATTAATTCGAAATATTGAAATTGAAGTTTTGAGTTCTAAAATTAGTTGAAACGGTAGAATTTGTTTGATTGATAAAAACCCCCATTTTATCTTTTCTTATTATTTATTTAAATTTAACTTGTATCTATATTTTTGAACTAGTTTAATCGCCACTCACATTGTTCCCTGTGGATTCGAACCCGACTCCAAAGTTGGGTAAATATATTGACGATGACCGCCTTACACTAATTTGAGGTATAAGTTGAGCATTATCAAAAATGGCACCATTGCCGGGGAATAATTTGGCGTATTAAGTTAGTTTGGCATTTTAGCTTACTTACTTGAATTTAAACTTGTAAATATTTGTTTTGATTTCCTTTGTTTCTTGTGTTAGGTAGATTTTCTTTATTTTCATTTATTTTTTGCTATGGCATCATGGAATGAATGTAAGTTGGATGGTTGGAAATCTTATCTGGATGATCTATGTCCATATTGTGATGGACCCTACTTTTGGCAAGATTATAGATATGCTCCCCGAAGAGAGATGCGTACACCATCTCCATCCTACCGGGAGTATAATTGTTCTTTATATGATGATCAAGATGGACATTGGAGTGATTGCCGAAATGCCCCCTCCCCCTATTGTGCTAACCCAAGTTCTAGTTCTTCTTATGAGCATGATCGGTCTTATGGTCAAGAAAAGAAAGAACGCAGCAATGGAAAGAGTGACATTGAAGCTATGCTTCAACTAATATTGGATCTTATAGATATAACAAATGATACCATATGTGACATACGTCAAGATAATAGGGCATTTAACGAGGCAAGAGAAAGGATGGAAGATACTAATATCGAGGTAAATCATCCAAACACTTTTCTACATTATGTTTAGATGATATCTTGTCTGTGGAATCATTTAAAATAATGGAAGAGTGTGACGATGAAGAGCAAGATTCCTATACTGATGATGAGCTTGATATTGATCAACCTTTGGAGATTTCCCAACCAACCGAGCTAACCATGAGGGATGATGCCAAGATTGAGAGAGGGGTGGTAGAGGCAAAAGAAGAATCCAAGCCAATCTCTTATGAAGACTCTATCCCAATTCAAAGTAAAAATATTGAGAAGATGAATAAAAGTGAGTGTGTAGAGGATAGTGTAAATTTTGAAGTAGAATTTGTTGTGCCACACTCGAAGAATCTTTCCACATTATGTTTTGATGATATATTGTCTGTGGAATCATCTAAAATAGTTAAAGACTGTGAAGATGAGGAACAAGAATCCTATATTCTTTATTTTACACTTGATAAGCAACACAAAAACACACCTCACTTTAAAGTTGAGTTGTTTACCATGCATCATCCATTACTAAACTTCTTAATCGTTCTACCACCTTCCTATAAGCGAGTAAAAAAGATGGACTCTAAGTTAGGGATGAAGTTCATATCCTCAAGATAGAGGAAAGAGCTGAATTGGGTCATGCCACAACACTAAATTAGGTGCTTCTTGGGAAGAAACCCAAGGTATTTGGTTGTTTGTATTTTTATTATGTGATTGACATCATATCTTTGCACCCATGGTGCCACAGGTATTTTTCTAACTCTCTTATTTTTTATTGACGCGTTAGGAACACTGCATGAAATTAATTTGAGGGCGGGGCTACTTGTGGGTGTGATGTCCTCCTAGGGTTTTTGTTCCTGTGCCTCTTTTCTCCAAAGTCTTGTTCCTAGTAGAGCCGGCATGTTTAGGCGTATTGTGTTTGTTTTGTGATGTGTTGTGGTTAACTGGAGAAAAATAAGTATCTAGAGCAGTTGACATATTTTTGTTCATTTTTAAGACTGATAAACACCTCTCCATTGGTCTATTTTATAACTATGTGATATACATTTATATGTGGCTACTGTGAATCTTTTTATGGCATTAGTAATAGGGACATGATAATCACTGCTAATAATTACATGAACCGAATGGGTAGTAGCTTGTGATGTACCATTGTGCCATATGTGAGTGAGGTCTTACTCTATTCCCCGTGTGGTTGAATCTAGAATTTACCCAGTTAGTCTTACCTTGGTTGAAAGATACTGGTTAGGAAAGGATCATAGGCCGTTTTGATTTTTAAGTCACTTTTTGGCGTAAATGACCTTCCCTGTATGTGTGATATCTCTTGATCCCTATTTTAAGCTTGAATTGACCATTTCTTTCTATGACACCTATCACCTTCCCGTTTATATCATAATGAACCTATTTTGGCCCTGGTCCTCCTTAGATACTATGCACCTTGACTTAGGTAAACAACTTAAGTTGAGGGTGGCTATCATAGGGGTGCATGATGTAAACTGGGTATGAAGAAAGGTAGAATAAAATAAAAAAAATAAGTGAAAAAGAATAAAAAATTGGGTGGTGTGGAAGAAAACTAAGAAAAGAAAAAGAATGAAAAAGAAAAGCCACATCCAACCTGAACAATATGTGATCAAGAAAAGGAGAAAAAGAAGAAAAAGGTTAATAAGTGAACCCCAAAAGTTAAGGTAGTGCCAAGGAGACTTAGTCACTCTAAATACCATTGAATATCATACCAGCCCTTAGCCTACATTACAAGCCAAAGAAAAGACCTATAGTGATCCTAACTTACCTATCTGGACACCTTGGTAATGAAAATAAGGGCAATCATATGGTATTTGACATGCATTGATTGGAATTTCTTTCTGAGAGTGAGTGTCTCTTGATCGTCCCTGCTTTGACATGCTAGAGTTCATATATGAGTGAAAAGGGACTTCTTTGTTGTAAGGAAACATCGGTTGCATTACTAGCTGTTAACTTGTTTGGATAGTGTAATATTGGTACATGCATAGTTGTTGTTGCTGAATTAATGCCATATCTTGAATCCTTTGGGCCACATTGTGGATCTTCATTGATATGCACAGTTGGGTTAAAGGTGATTGAAAATGAAGAGGGTAATGTTTTTTGAGCTAAACTTGATAATCAACTGTCATAGGTATCTTATGTGTCTCTTCGTTAAGCATCGTAATATGGTGTTATATAGTTGCTTGAAGACAAGCAATTATTTTAAGTTGAGGGTGTTGATGTGCTAGATTTTTGTAGCACATTTAAGACTTTTTAACTCGAAATAATTGTAAGTTCTTAAGTAACTACTAGTGTTTTTGATGACATTTCTTATGATTTTGTAGGAAAACCAAGATGCATGGAAATACATGAAATCTACAGCAAAAAGGATGATTTTGGTGAAAAGATGCAAGAAATTTAGTTTTGAAAAGTTTCTAAAGATTTCCTGACGACATGTCGTAATAAGCTATCAGGTTTGTGATAGGCTATCACAGAGGTCATCAGGTTTAGGCAGAGAACAAGAAAATTGAAGACTTTCTGACGACATATTATGATAAGCCGCCATGTTTATGATAGGCTATCATGGAGGTCGTCATATTGTGATAGGCTATCACGGAGGACGTCAGATTTGTGATAGGCTATCACGAAGGGCGTCAGGTTATGATAGGCTATCACGGAGGGCATCAGGTATGTGATAGCCTATCACAAATGGCGTCACAAAAGGTAAAACTTCTGAAATTTTTATTTCAAATTTTTTCTTAAAGTATGGGTATTAATAGCAACTTTTAGGATTTCATGGGGCATCTTGGACATCCAGGAATGTCTGGAACTTATTCCAAAGTTGACTTTACTTTTCTTTAGTCTCTTAACTTAGAATTCAATTTTCCATCCTTTGATTTAGTTATGGGAAATTCTTGTTGTACTTGAAGGAGAAACAACTTTGAATTTCATCTTTTGTAAGTTCACTTGCTTTAAGTTATTAATTCAATCTTAGGTATCTCTTTATATCTTATAAGAAACTAAAACCCACAACTAGGGTTGTGGGATCTATGATTATTATTTCATTGATTTAATAGTTGGATTAGGGTTTGAGTGATTGTGGGAACGTCTTGAAATTCTGTTGTTTTAACTTGAATGTATTGGTTCCAAACATTAGGTTATGCCTTAGGTTTTATTTTCTTCAAATGGAGAAATAGACTAGAGGTCGTGAATTATCAACAGAGACTCAGAAGATACCAACCTTTGGTTTAAATGATTACTGCCGTAACTGGATCAATCTACCTGAGATAACATCTAGTTGGAAATAGATATGTTATCTAAGTTTGAGAGAAGTAGATAATAAATTGTCTGGTGAGGTCGAGAGATAAGTCAGATAGTATCATCGGCAGGGATAATCTGTTGTTCCCACTTATCACGAGAATCATGAATAGTTATTATTTAATAGAGATTAATAGTCATAGTGATGACAACCCTAGTTTCTCTATATCATTAATTCGAAATATTGAAATTGAAGTTTTGAGTTCTAAAATTAGTTGAAACGTTAGAATTTGTTTGATTGATAAAAACCCCCATTTTATCTTTTCTTATTATTTATTTGAATTTAACTTCTAGCTATAGTTTTAAACTAGTTTAATCGCCACTCACATTGTTCCCTGTGGGTTCGACCCCGACTCCAAAGTAGGGTAAATATATTAACGACGACCGCCTTACACTAATTTAAGGTATAAGTTGAGCGTTATCAATACACTTTATGGAGACTTTGTACAGGGCTCTTAACTTTGTATCAAAAACAATTGTAGATAATGTTTCTGGTGGTTTGTTTATCGGTCTTATATTCCCAGAGGCTTTAGAAATGCTAGAGAGAATGAACAAACAGAGTCGGGCATGGCATACCAGAGAATCTATGGTAGCAAGCCCTACTGTTTCTGTGGGTATGACTGCGGAACAATGCTGGAGAGATGAGGAGCATGATCAAGACATGGCGCACCTACAAATGCAGATGGACTTGCTAACCAAGCACTTACTACCAGGCAAGATTGAGAAGATGAAAGCTGTGAGATCTCAAGATAGAGTTGATGCTGATCCAGAAGAAGAGGTGATTTATATTAATAATCAGGGGGTTTCCGAGGCAATAGCCAAGGGAATCAAGGTTGGAATTATTATGATAAGCCTGGTTATAAAGATAGGGAGCAGGGAAATTGGAGGAGCAATAATGATAGGAGCAGGCTATATGTCCTTCTTATAAATCATGAGGCTGCTACAGAAAGTTCTGAAAAGATGTCCATAGAGGACATAATGGCTAAATTGTTAAAGGGAGTGAAGGCTACCAACTCAGGATTGACTACTATGAAGACCGATCTATCATCTATTAGTCAGTTGGTAAACTCGCACTCCACTTTAATCAAGCAGCTGGAAAACAAATGAGCCAACTCTCTGCAGTGTTAAATCAGAGGAAGAGTGGAACATTACCTAGTGATACAGTCCAAAATCTGCAGAATGATGGATCATGTATGGAGATTACCACTGGAAGTGGTAAGATACTACCTGGCCCTTCTATGGGCAAAAATATAGTTGATGAGGTAGTTGATGATGAATCAGAAGAAGGTGTTCCAATGGAGTCTGAGAAGCTGGATGGTTCTGATGATGTTTCGAAAAAAGGGAAAGAGAAAGAAAGGGAAGTACTGGTGAAAACTCTCCCAAGACCACCACCTCCCTTTCCTCAAATATTGAAGAAGACGGTTGAGGACACAAAATTTAGAAAATTCATGGCGATGTTGAAGTAGTTAAGAATAAATATGCCTTTAGTGGAGGAACTTGAGCAAATGCCAGGATACGCTAAGTTTATAAAAGAACTTTTCACAGAGAAACAGAAGGTTAGCCATGAGCTGGAGGACAATCTCTATCATTGTAGTGCTATCTCCACAAGGTCTTTAGTGTAGAAAAAGGCAGACCCGGGAACTTTACCATCCCATGCACTATTTGGTCCCTGATTTTACAAAAGCTTTATGCGATTTGGGAGCCAGTATAAACCTAATGCCACTTGTTGTGTACAAGAAGCTGAGTTTGGGGGATCCTACCCCGACAAACATGCGGTTGGTGATGGCGGATAGGTCTGTAAAGTGGCCAGTGGGCATATTACATGATGTATTGGTAAAGGTGGACGACTTTATACTGCCTGCTGATTTTATAGTCATAGACTGTGCGGTGGACTTTGAAGTACTCATCATCCTGGGTAGATCATTCCTTGCAACTGGGAGAGTGATAGTGGACATAGTGCTAAATGAGCTGAAGTTTAGGCTCAATGACAAAGAAGAAAGATTTAAAATACACTCATCCATGACCCAACAAAAGAAGATAGAGTGTTTGCTCAATAGTGGATGTATTCTATGAAGATGGTAAAGAGATATCAGCATGTTGTCTTGACTAAGTCTGAGTTGTCAAGATAATTAAGTCGTGCCGTGATGTTAAATCAGGTACTATTAGGAGGCAACCCAAAATTTTTATGTTCCAGCAAAGTATTTATTTTTGTAGTTAGGTTCTAGGTCAAAGAAGGTGGAATTGATGTATCCAACTAAGTATTCCTGATGACATATTTGACAGGCTGTCATAATTATGATATTCCATCAGATTCATTGTCAGAGAAATCAAACCTGAGGCATGTTCTATTAAGGATGACGACATTCGTGATAGGCTATCACAAGTGTGATAAGCCATCAGCCTTTGTCGTCAGAAAGCCTAAAAGAGTAGCTGAAATTTTGGGCCAAATTAAAAAGATCCAACCCGGCCCACATCTTTGTCTTTCCACCTTCCCGCGTATTTCCTTTCTTTTCTTTAAGTTTTATTTCCTTCCATATTTAGTTTATTTTATTCCTTTTCTAAATTATTTCCAAGTAAAACAAAAGTAAACGTCCTTCCTTGTGAGTATGGGTTGAAGTCCATATCAAGAGTTCTTCTTTCATCTACATCCTCTTACTCGTGTAACCAAGTTGAAGGCACTTATCAGGTATGCTCAAAACCCAACTCTTCTCTTCAGTTGGTAAGTAATAAACTGATGTGAACCAAGGTTCCCAAGAATATTTAATCAATTTTAGCTTGCCAATGTGTGAAGATTGGGAACTAGGGTTTGTTATGTAAGCTTGGGACTTAAAGCTTAGTTCAAAAATACGAATCGATGGGATTTTAAGAAGAAGTTGGATTAAAAATTAAGTTAAAGTTGAGTTGGGGTTGTGTTCTGAGCCGACGACATGGCTAATACGTTATCATATTTGTGACGGCTTATCAGACACGTCAGAAGTTGATAAAATTTTATGGGTTCTGTTTAGAGCTGATGATATTCATGATAAGCTATCACAACTGTGATGGCTTATCAAACATGTCGTCACACCTTTGACCTAAAGAATTAATAAACCCTTTCAAAAGGTGTGGAACTTCAATGACTGATGTGTTTATGTATATACTCTGGAGTGTTGACTAATGGTTTTTCTCTTGCTACAGGTCTTATAATGGCACCCAAAGAAAAGAACCCAAAATATACAAAGAAAGGGACTAAGGGAAGTGTACCTCGGAGACTCTTTGATGAGGGCTCCGATTATGAGGAGGAGGAGCCACTGCTCAGGAAGTAAAAGAAAAATAAAAGCCCAAAAAAGCCTTCACCACCTCCACCAGTTGAGGTGGAGGAGAGTGAAGAAAGTGATAATGAGCCAACAACATCTGAACATATAGCTTCTGAGCAGACGACCTTTGTGTAACAAGAGTGTAACATGCTAAATCTGAAGAGCATGATTCAGATCATCCTGATTCTGAGGAACATGAGTCTGAGCAACATGAATCTGAAGGACTATCATCTGAATCCCCTTCTACTGAGCAACAAGATGATGAAGAATCTTCGATTTAGGGAACTATGGTTAAATCTAAAAACCCTGAGGTTCGAGATAGTGCTAGGTGGCAAATTCCTAAGGCATAAAAAGTCTTTAATAATGGGCTTCGCAGAACAAAATAAAGGCCCATTAAAAGGACAATCTTTGAAGAAAATAAGATCATCACTACCGGGCTGAACAGATATCTAGAAGTGGGGCAGAAATTCTGAGACTACGACTTGGGATGGTCCGCGAAAGGAGAAAGTTCATTTTTCCCTACACTAGTTAGGGAGTTCTATGTAAACTATTAGGCTCCATTGAAAACATATGTAAAGAAGGGGAGAAATCAGCATATCAGCCCTTGTTGGATAGAGTTCTCGTAAGGGGTGTGATGTTGGATCTCTTAGAAATGATAATCAACAAATTTCTTCATGGCCCCGGATTCACTCCTTAGGCCACTTCACCTGCTTTCTATGTTTGGTTGACGCATCATGAGAGTCAACGATCTAGGTTAGTGACCTCATAGTTAAAGAAAAACCTAAATGGTTGACCAACCCTAATGAGAGGGTTTTTAAGGCTTCCCTGACTCAAGAGGAGAAGTTCTGGTGGGGTGTATTGCGTACCTATTTGATGCCTACTGAGGGAGATAATATCCTGGGAGATGATAGATTAATATTGGTCGCAAGTCTTGTGGCTAAACTAAAGTTGAACTTCGGGGATACCATTGCTGAGGATATGAAAATTCCAGTCTCAAGGCCCGACATAGCATATCATTTCCCTTGTCTAATTACAAGGTTATGTAAGGCAGCCCATGTACCTGAGTTTGTAAGGTTAGACGAAGAAGTGCTTGCCAAGAAGACCCACAACCCCATCCAATGTGATGAAAATCAGCTAAGACTGACACTTAACAGAGGAGTAGGGGTTAAAATAGACCCACCATTACAGGTACTAGCTCAACACCTAATGTAGCGGTGCAGGATTGTGAGGCTGCAGCATCGACCTCTTCAACAATAGTAGATTCAGTACCTAGAAATGAAACAAATACTTTAGCTGTTGTGTCTACCAAAGAATTTTCCTTCAACCCTATAAATTTTAGGAGAGTGGCAAAATAAGCCAAGTGGTGCAAGGCTCAGCTATAACTTTTTGCCAACCAATTTGCCTCTGCGGTAGACAAGAGGATTAAGGTAGCACTGGATCCCTTTTAAGCCTTGACCGATCGAATTGATGAATTAGAAAATTATTTTAATACACGGGTAAGAGAAATGTCGGGCTCAAACCTTGCACAATTCAGGGCAGCCCTGGACAAGGTGAAGGCGGATGTTGGAGTATTACAGCAACACCAACTTATGGTGTTGACAGATCCGGCAGTTGATGAGTCTGAGGGTGAAATCCCATTGCTTGATCTCACAGAGGAACCAATGAAGAAAAAGAAAAAGAAGGGTAAGAATAAAGGCAAGGGTAATAGAGAAAGGCCTGACAGTGATAAAGAAAGAAAAGCAGAGAAGAGGGTGAGAAAGAAGGCTAAAAAAGATGAAAGAAAGAAGAAAATGATTGAGTTCTTAGTTGACAATAATAAATGGGAGGCAGTTGTCCGAGTGAGAGACGTAGGTTCCTCAATGAGTAGGCCCTCAACAGCTGCTGGGCCAGATACATCAAAAAGGAGGGAGACTCCCAATGGAGAAAAGACAGTTGAGGATGCAGCAGCAGGGTTAGGGACCCATGATTCCCGTGCTTGATCTACTCCAGGTATACCCTAACCCTTAGTTCAGTTTTTCTTTGATTTTAAGTTGAGGGTGCAGGGTAAGTTGTTGTTGTAAAATTTTGTAGTTGACTAGGAGAAATACAAGTACTTGAGGCAGTTAACACAGTTTTGTTATTTTGTGAACACCTCTCAAGTGGTCTAATTCTTTAACTGTGTGATTTGCATCTAATTGTGACCATTGTTCATCTTTGTATGGTATTAGTTCTAGTAACTTGATAACCATTGCTAAATAATTGCATGAACCGGAAAAGTAGTAACTTGTGATGTACTTGTGTGCCATGTACGAGTGAGATTTTACTTAGTTCCCTTTGTATGTTGGATTCAGAACTTGCCTGGTTAGTCTTACCTAGGTTGAAGGATAGGTGTTAGGAAAGGATCATAGTCCATTTTGATATTAGCCCACTTTTTTGTAAATGAACTTCCCTGTATCTATAATATCCCTTGATCCCTATTTTGAGCCTGAATAGAATATTTCTTTTTATGATACCTATCACCATCCTATTTTTATATCATAATGAACCTATTTTGGCCCTGGTCCTACTTGGACACTGTGCATCTTGACTTAAGCAAATGGCCTAAGTTGAGAGTGTCGATCATAGGGGTGTGTGATGTAAAATGAGTATGAAGAAGAGTAGAGTAAAAGAAAAGAATAAAAAGATGGGTACGGTGGAAAGGAGCAAGAAAAGAAAAGTGGTGGAAAAGAGCAAGAAAAGAAGAAGTGATTGTAGAAAAGAACTACACCCATCCTGAATATGAGTGATCAAGAAAAGAAAAGAGTAGAAAAAGGTAAATGAGTGAGACCCCAAAAGATAGTGTAGTTTCAAGGAAGCTTAGTCACTTTAAATATCATCGAGTATCATACCATCCCTTAGCCTACATTACAAGCCAAAGAGAAGACCTATAGTGATCCTAGTTGACCTGTCTGAAGATCTTGTTAATGAAAATAAGGGCAAGACGATGGTATTCGGCATACATTGACTGGAACTTAATTCTGAGAGTGAGTGTCTTGTGACTGTCTGATATAAGTTCAATGGGACATCTTTGTAGTGAGGGCACACTGGTTACGTTGCTAGTTGCTAACTTTTTTGGATAGTGTAAGCTTGATACATGCATGGTTGTTGTTGCTAAATTGATGCCATATCTTGATTCCTTTGTGTACCATTGTTGTTCTTCAGTAGTATACACAGTTGATTTGGAATTAATTGACCTTGGAGAAGGTAAAGATGGTTTTGAGATAATATAGATGATTGACTACCAAATGTACTTCGTATCCTCTTGGTTTTATTTTAGTTGCTTGAGGACAAGCAATTGTTTTAAATTGAGGGTGATGATGCGTGAACAGATGCTAACACATTTGAGGCTTTTAACTGAGAATAATTGCAAAGTCTTAAGTAACTTTTGTCATTTTTGATTGTTTTATCTTTGATTTTGCAATGGAAGTCAAGAGGCAAGAGGACCAACAATGATGGAAGTAAATGAGTTTAAATCTGAAGCAAATACAAGTGAAGTGCGGCTGATGACATTCCTAATAAGTCGTCAGCACTCTGATAGATTATCAACTTCATCGCCAGCCTTAAACAGAGAATGTGATTCAGTTGGGAGAAGTGACAACGATATGTGATAAGACATTAGCCTTGTGATAAGACGTCAGAGTTGCCGTCAGCCTTAGACAGAACATGGGAGCTGAGGTAGAGAAGTGACGACATTGTCTGTTATGTCTTCATAGTTTTGATAAGCCATCAGGATTTACCATCAGCCTTGAGTAGAAATTGTCAAAAATGAAGAGGAGTTGACGACATCCGTTATAAGTCGCCAGCCTCCTGATAAAGCGTCACGCATGTCGTCACCTAATCCAAGAAGAACACTGAACTCCGTGATTTTGTTTCCATAATTAGGCTGAAGTATTTAAAGCATAGTTTAGGGTTTTCTAAGAAAGATTCGGAACCTATTTTGGAACGCGCGTATTTTTTTATTTTCTCTCTAGTTTCTTGTCTTGAACAAAACAATTAACTTTAAAGAGATTATCATCAATATTTTGGGATTTTTACTTTGATCTAATCTGAGAAACACTCATTGATATTCAGCTTGTTGTAAGTTCATCTTTCAAATTATGAATTCAACTTTTTGTATCGATTATTACATTATGAGTGGCTAAATCCCTTTAACCTGAATTATGGGATCTGTGGGTTAGGTCTTGGTAAGTTGCTAAGTGTTCAAGATTCTAAAGGGAATAGGACTCCTTGATAATTCTAAGGTTTTAATTATTGTCTGTTGGTTACAAACGATAGATAGCATATGTTTTGATTTACTTGAGATAAGAAATCAACTATAGTAGGAAGTGAATTATTGACAGGGACTTGGAAGCTACCAACCTTCCGTTTAATAATTGACGTTGTAACAAGGTTAATTAACCTGAGGTGAAGTCTGGTCAGTGAATATAAACTCCCTAAGTCCGAGAGGCTTAGGTAATTAAATTCTTAAGTAGGTCTGATGGGGAGATACCTCAACTCTAAGAATGTCTGATAGGAAGATACCTCAACCTACGCTGGCTAAGTAGTTCTGTAATGCAGGAATTGCTTCTAAGGTTCAAACCCTCTACTGGCAGGAATTCCCCTATCCCTTGGTTAACTAGATGTTGAATCCTACTCCCAACTGAATAGACATTGATTTGATTTCTAATATGTACTACGTTGGGCTAAACGGTTAAAGAGATTACTATTTAACTGAACTAAACTGAGTTTACTGAGTTCCATTGATTGATGGAATACTAATAGATTCGATTAACTGATAAGAGTTTACTGAGGTCTGAACTGAATACTGAGTTAGACTAAATTACTACTGAATCTACTGAGTTTTGTAACTGACTAAGAGTACTAGTGATCATGACATGACTGGTACTATTCTATGACTGACCATGGCTCTAGGTAATTAGCTGAATTTTGGGGTACAAGTACCCCCAAGACTCGATAGCATAAATTAAGAGACATTGCATAACATGAAACATGTAAATTATGAACTTGATCATCTTCCATACATTGGGGCATTTTGACACACTTACATGATATACCTTGTACTTAAGCTAACTTGACATGATATCATTCACTTAATAGTTTACATGGACACTTTATCAAGCACTTGGTGAGCATAGAATATGCACATAGTATTGAATAACAAGTGAGCATCATAATTCATCTGTAATTTCACAAGTCAAGGGTTTATCACGGATTCATATGAATCTACACACACAATGATCAATTTCACATGAGATATATATATATAATCATGAATTAGGAACTTCATCCAAATAGCAATCATGGATAAACTTTAAATCCAACCATGGAAATCATAAAAACAATTAGTTGAAGTTCAAAGAGATTCTTGGACACCAAGGGTGGAAGGAACCCTTGGATGAACACTTCCAACACCTGTGTAAAAGAAATTCTCAAAGTTTATGGTTGAATCTTGAGTTCTTGATTTAAAATTGGATCTTCTAGGGTTTTGTTCTTGAGAAAATTTGAGAAAGAATGACTATATTTGCTCTATAAGGAGTTTAATTTCGTGTTTTGGGGGCTGAGGTTCAAGGGAAAAAGACCTAAATACCTCCAATAATGTGTTCTTTTAATGACTGAAAACTGGGTTACCAATGCGCAGGTCGACTTAGTGCATCGATGGCATCAACACGATAGCCAATGCATCGCACCATATTCGCATTGGTCCTTTCTACTTGACCATCTTTCTGAGGATGAAAAGTTGTACTAAGATGAACTTGGGTACCAAGACCCTTTTGGAATACTTTCTAGAACTAAGAGGTAAACTGGGTACCTCTATTTGAGAAAATGGACAACGGAACACCATGCAATCTGACCAACTCCCTGATATAGAGTTTGGTGTAATCCTCGGATGAATAGGAGGTATGAATAGGAAGGAAATGAGATGATTTGGTCATCCTGTCTACAATGAACAAAACCGAATCATGCTGATGAGGAGTATAAGGCAAGCCCGTCATAAAGTCCATGTTCACTTCTTCCCATTTCCAGGTGGGATACTAAACTCCTGCATGGACCCACTAGTCTAGTGATGCTCAATCTTATCTTGCTGACATGTTGAACACTTAGCCATAAATTCTGCAATGTGTCTTTTCATCCCACTCCACCAATAGATCTCCCAAAAATTATGGTACATCTTGTGGCCCCTAGATGAATAGAGTAACGTAAACCATGTACTTTTGTAAGAATTTACTACCTTAAGTCATCTACACCTGGCACACAGACGACCCTGACAACACAAAACACTATCTCCCTCTTGGGAGAAAACCTCTACCTTCTGATTTCTGATTGATTTCTTTAACTAGACTAGACTGGGATCCCCATCCAGCTTTTCCTTCAATTCAGAAACTAGGGATGATTTTGAGTAGGATAATGCCTCCAAATCTTTAAGGCAAAAACTAATGTTGCTAACTCAAGATCATAAGTAGGATAGTTCTTCTCATATGGCTTAAGTTGTCTAGAGGCATAGGCTATCACCTTACCTCTCTGCATCAAAACACAACCCAATCTGACTTAGAAAGTGTCACAGTACACAACAAAACCATCTGAACCATCTAGTACGGACAAAACTAGAGTTATGGTGAGCCGAGTCTTCAACTTCTAAAAACTCTTCTCACAAGAATCTCACCACTGGAACTTGACTTTCTTATGAGTCAATCTAGATATAGGGCATTCAATACATAAAAATCCCTCAACAAACCATCGGTAATAGCCAGCCAAACCCAAAAAACTCCTGATATCAGGCGGAGAGATGGTCCTCGGCTAGTTTCTCACTGATTTGGTATTTTAGGGATCAACTCTAATGCCATCACTAAAAATTATATGGCCAAGGAATGCTACTGACCTAAGAAAAAATTCGCAGTTACCAAATATGGCGAATAACTGATAGTTTCTGAGAGTCTGCAATTCTATTCTGAGATGGTTTGCATGATTGTATTCACTATGGGAATAAACAAGAATGTCATCTATGAAGACTTTGATGAATATGTCCAAGTACTTCTTGAACACATGGTTCACCAAGTCTATGAAATTTGATGGGGCATTGGTAAGACTAAAGGACATGACTAAAAATTTAAAGTGATCATACCAAGTTTGGAATACTAATTTTAGGATGTCACTTTCCCTGACTCTGAGCTGATGATAGCCTGATCTGAGGTTTATTTTAGAGAAATAATTGTCACCCTGAAGTTGGCCAACAAGTCATCAATTCTGGGGAGTAGATACTTGTCTTGACCGTAACTTTGTTTAACTGACGGTAATCTATGCACATTCTGAGAGAACCATCTTTCTTACACAGGAATAACACTGGTACGCCCCATGAGGACACACTGGTCCGATGAATCCCTTATCTAAGAAATTTTTTAACTATTCCTTTAATTCTCTAATTTCTACTGGAGCCATTCCGTATGGCAGGATAGAGATCGCCTAAGTATCTGGGAGAAGATCAATACCGAAATCAATTTCCCTTTTGGGAGGAACTCTGGTGAGATCTTTGGGAAACACATCTGGGAATTCACATACTACTAATACTGATTCAAGAGTAAGGGTTTCTGAACTAGAGTCCTGGACTCAAATAAAATGGTAGATATATCCCTTAGATATCATCTTTCTAGCTCGAAGGTAAGAAATAAGTTGACCCTTAAGTGATGAAGTACTACCCTTCCACTCTAGGACGGGTTCATTCGGAAACTAAAACTGGACAACTCTATTTCTGTAGTCGACTGAGGCATAGAAGGAATAAAGCCAATCTATACTGAGAATGACATCAAAATAAGTCATCTCTAATTTGACTAAATTTGCTTAAGTGACTTTCTGAGATATCATAACTGGATAGTTCCTGTATACCCATCGGGCTATGATAGATTTACCCACTGGGGTAAAAACTGAGAAGGGCTCTGCTAGAATTTTGATACTGACTCTAAAATCAACTGCTAAAGATAGAGTAACAAAATTAAAAAAACTCCTGGATCTAGTAAAGTGTAAACATACAAATGGAAAACTTTTAATGTACCAGCGACTAAATCAGGAGAACTTTCATGATCCTGTCGAGAATAAAGAGCATAGAGTCTATTTGGGCGCTGCCTATTGGTGGCACTGAAAGAGGAAACCTATTGATTTGGGCAACCGGACTGAGCTGGGGGCGACTACATCTGAAACACACATCACTGCCAGCTCTACAGACACCCTGGTGGTTTCTGCCGCACTTCTAGAAAAGGGGATTGGGTTGGGCACTGCTAATACTGCCCTGGAGTTAGGGCCTGATAACCTATCTCGGTTGCCATCTTTTAATTTTGGCACTGGGGAACTGGCTGAGAAAGGAGCTGGAATTGAGGATTTCAGGAAAACTGAGAACGATTCCCACCCTCTTACTTAGGATGAGCAAAATTTAAACTACCTATTCTCACCCTCTTATTCTCTCTCTCTTTTACTTTATTCTTATCCTACTCTATCTACTGAGCATGGACTATGAGCCTAGCTATGTCTATCTGCTTAATAAGCATTCTGGTCCTACACTCCTTGACCACACTGCTAGACACTCCTGACATGAACTAACTCAAGTTTATAAACTCCAAAACCTTCATTTCTCTCAACTCTAGAGGGAAAAACCTAACCAAAAAAGCAACTGCAAACTCTTCCCATTCTATAGACCCTGCACCTACAGCCCCCTCTTCCTTCTACTGTTTGAACCATGAGTGAGACACATCCTGTAACTGATATGCGGCCAACTCAGAGATCTCAACACCAGTCACCCCTATGATATTTGTAACCTTCTGGACCTAATCAAGAAATTTCTTAGGGTCCTCATCTGACTTAGTCCCAATAAACAATGGACAGTTTATTCGGGTGAAGTCCCGAATCTTGAAAGTAGCAGTATTGGCCACTGGGTTGGATGGAACCATAGCTGGACATTCATTCTGGGCTGCCACAGAATGAGCTAGGATGGTGAAGGCTTCTCTGAACTCCGCATGAGAGACATGCTCGCCCAAAGGATCTAGATGGATGGGCTGAGAGGCTGACTGATCTCCCATTCCTCTTCCCTGAGTCCTCATTGGAGGCATATTCTGTAAATGGAAGAGAAACTAGGATTAGAAAGAGAGTGCAACTGGAGCTCATGCTCACTCGGACGACATGAATACTGAAAAAAGGGAAACTTTTCCTAAAACATCTCGTAGCCTCTTGTCCATAAGTATGGTGCACAACACACCCATGCACAAGACTCTACTAGAAGTGACTTTCAGACTTCCTAGGACTCTTTTGAACCTTAGAATCTGATACCAAGTTTGTAATGCCCCGAGTCTGTACCTCAGATGCTACATGATGCTCATATTCCCAAAGGACCACAAGCTAACCCATAATTGGTACCTACTGTAATAACTGAGTAATAAATACTGTAATTATGGATAAATAGGCAGAACCATATGACATAAGGTTCAAATCTTTAAATAAATCTGAATATGGTGTCAAAATACCAAAATTGAATATAAGTACTGAAAAACTGAACAACTATTTAAGCATACTCTAGTCTAAAAAAGCCTTTGACTTTCTGAACTGTGGAGTTGATGGGACAAGCCCCCAACTAGCTCTAGCTACTGAAGAAAATTGAATTACTATAAATAATAAGCATGTCCTTGAAATATGAGGACTCACCACTACTCTAAAAGCAAATAATCTAAACTACTAAGGGTGCTCTAGGGCCCGTGTGTCTGAACCTATGATATAAAACATCATAGTGCAAAGAAAAGCATGTGTCAGTACTTTGAATGTACTGATATGCTCAGTGAGGTAGGATGATATGCATGGGTTTATATACATGTATAGTAATAACTAAATAACATGAGTATGACTGAGTAAGAGTACATACATGAATACATAAACTGTAACTGAGATCTTCCTAATACTGACTAGTAAATCAAAATACTGATAACCGATATCTGGGTTTATGAATACTATATTATAGATTATCTGAATAACTATATATGATAGTTTTGAGTACAGTAGAAGGATACTGAGTTCCGTACTGAGCTGAGTGACCATGTCTTATAGTCCTGAATCTGTAGAACTGAACTGACTTCCATTCTGAGGCTAAGACTAGAACTAAGATTGTGGGAGGTAATCATATAACCGATATACCCCTTCCCAACCTGTAACCCTAGTTGGAAGAGTGTTAATACCATGCCATGGGTAAGGAAAAGCTATGAGTTAACCCTCTCTAATAGGAAGCTCGTTCTTCAACCCTCATTGGTAGGATAACTCGGATGAGGAGTATCACCCCTCATAATGTCTAGAAGAAAGATACCTTAAACTATGCTGTCTACATAGTTCTGTAACATTGGGATTGCTTCTAAGGGTCAAACCCTCTACTAATAGGAATGCCCTCATCCTTGGGTTAACTCGGTGTTGAATCCTACTCCCAACTAAATCGACATTGAACTGATTACTAATCTATACTAGGTTGGACTGAAAGGTTAATGATATTACTGTTTAACTGAACTAGACTGAGTTCACTGAGTTCCGTTGACTGACGAAATACTACCACATTTTATTAACTGATAGAGTTTACTGAGGTCTGAACTGAATATTGAGTTAGACTGAACTACTACTGAATCTACTGAGCTTTCCTGAGTTTTGTGACTGACTGAGAGTACTACTTATTGTGATGTGACTGGTACTGTTCTATGACTGACCGTGGCTCTAGTTAATTAGCTAAATTGTCAAGTACAAGTACCCCCAAGACTCGATAGCATAAATTAAGAGACATGGCATAACATGAAACATGTAAACTATGAACTTGGTCATCATTCATACATTGGGGCATTTTGACAAACACTTGCATGATATAACTTGTACTTAAGCTAACTTGACATGATTTCATTCTCTTAATAGTTCACATGGACACTTTATCAAGCACTTGGTGAGCATAGCATTGAACAACAAGTGAGCATCATAATTCATCTCTAATTTCACAAGTCAAGACTTTATCATGGATTCACATGAATCTACACACACAATGATCAATTTCACATGAGATATATATATATATATATATAATCATGAATTAGGAACTTCATCCAAATAGCAATCATGGATAAACTTTAAATCCAACCATGGAAATCATAAAATCAATTACTTGAAGTTCAAAGAGATTCTTGGGCTCCAAGGGTGGAAGGAACCCTTTGATGAACACTTCACATACCTATGTTGAAGAATTTCTGAAAGTTTATGGTTGAATCTTGAATTCTTGATTTGAAATTAGATCTTCTAGGGTTTTGTTCGTGAGTAAATTTGAGAAAGAATGACTATATTTGCTCTATAGGGAGTTTAATTTCATGTTTTAGGGGCTGAGGGTCAAGGGAAAAAGACCTAAATACCCCTAAGAACACGGTCTTTTAATGACTAAAAACTAGATTACCGATGCATAGGTCGGCGTGGAGCATCGATGGCATCAACACGATAGCCATCGCATCGTGCCATGTTTTTGTTGATTCACTGGAATTGGATGCTGGTAGCTGGGAAAACTAGTAATCAACCCGATAGTCGATGCAGCGTACCAAGATCGCATTGATCCACTATTTTGGGATTCCAATGGAGCTTCAAACGAAGTCCAAAAATCCAAAACTTGTCCGAAAATATCTACGGATATTCCTGATCATGAATCAACCTAAACATCAACATTTAATGGATGTAAAGGTCGTAAAATAAGATTGCCAACCTTCGTAGGCTAAAATGAAACTAAGTTTGAGTACTTGGCTAAAATATTCTAAGGCTGGGACCCCTTGATAAGCCTAAAGGACTGAATTAAGCTTAGGATTTTTCAGGGTTTTACATTCGTCCTCGAATGAAGATAGATATTCAGACTAAAATAATATAGTTACTATCTTGAAACTGAATTTCTAAACTTTATCATGTCTCATAATGAAATCACCCCTTGAAAGGGTACTAACTCAATTTATATATATATATATATATGGAACATGAACACATGCATAAGAATCGTAGGCATAAGGTAAACATGGCATGTCTTTTAAAGAAGAATACAGCTAAGCTGAAATGATAAAACTTCTATCATGAAATTGATTTATGAACAGACTTAATTGACTATAAGGAGCTGACTCATGCTGAGATCTTAGAACTCAATTTAAACATTAATGATACGATCATATATATAAAACTATGAAGTGATAACTGATGTGATAAAATATCCAAGAGTTACTAAGAAAGGAAATATAAGTTTCCTTAAAATCTCGTTATCAGAACTTCTAATAACAATTAAGGTAAAGAATTTTGGGCATGATCTGAGCGTGGGATTCGAATAAGAAATTACAACATTGACACAACTCCATAATGTATGATATATACATATAGAAGAAAAGCTAGAATAGGATTACTATGCTTTAGGCGATGCAATTGCTAACTTTCAAGCTTAGCCACGCTTCTCAAATACTGTCTCAACTATACTTATCCTCTTGAATACTACACTTCATTTGATGCAAATAATAATTCTCACATGAGTATAGATGACTATCCCAACCAAATTCTGAGTTAAACTATATACTCTCACTATGTTTAAGTCTACCTCAAAATTAGAAGGTGCTACACATAACACCATAATCTTGTTAAAAATATATGATTCAATAATCTATGTCCTTTCAGAGCTCTCATCCTAAGCATAGCACGCCTTACCACTTTAATGACTAACTCTGAAATCTTACTATGAATTCATTAGCACATACTAAATTTATCCACTTATATACCAACATGACATTCAAGCCTATCATTATAACCACATATAAAATTCTAGGAAACCAACCCACCTTGGAATTTTCCCATATTATCTAATACCTCATCAAAATCGATAGCATGAATTATCCCCAAGAAGACGCACTTAGGATTCTCAACTAATTATGACATATCCTAAAGCTTTGCCTCAACCATTCTTCAAACTTATAGCCTTAGATAAAACAAGCATACAAAAATCTTCCCTAGTGAGGAACATCTACTCTCTCACTCTCTCATCTAAACCACTATCCATTTTTATCATTACTATCTTGACATAAAAAAAAGGTCATTGAAGGGCTAGAACATGTTGACATAGAGCATGAACGAATACTACACATAACTTTGAAACTTAACTGAGGCTTGGGGAATAGAGTATCAAAGGCATGGATTTATTACAGAGATCTAAAATGATTACATACATGACATAATGTAAAATTTCACTTGTCATTAAGGGTGTACCATGAGTTCAGAGAACTGAAGAACTGAGCATACTCTAAAATGTGGCTTCATACATATCATAAGCTACTCAATATAAGGTTGGATTTCCTAGATTTATGATAGGTGACTCGAATCATAGAGTAAAGTTTTTACTTTTTTATTAGGAGATGAGAATGGACCTGAATATGCATAAAGTGTATAACCATTAGTTACAGGCGTGGATATATCATGCAACACATAGATAAGGTGCCATAGGAATTGAAATTCAAGATAAAGAATATGCTAGATCAAGAATAGATCACTATCTCATCACAGCTCTTATTGAGATACATCACAATCTAATTCTCAAACCTTGATTTGGTTCTTTACCCTATAATCTCTCCCTTAGATTAAAGCCATCATTCTAAGCTTATAGTTCTATTCCATATTCTCAAGACTAAGCCATAATTTCTTCAGTCTAATGGCCTACACATAAATTCTCAAACTCACCCGAATAAACTATATCTGGACAATACTAACTTCATTCTTGGACACTCCCTTAATATATACTATCCTTAACTTTTTCTAGCTTCAATAATCATCATCATATACTTACACTCTTCTCCACCAACATACCTGTCTATCTAAACACGTAATCTACTCTTTCTTTATAGATTACTAATAGCACACCTCTAAACTTATATTTTCCCCTAAACCATGAGAATTAAAATTATACTAAAACACTTAACATCCTCAACCTATAACTCCCAACTTAGCTTTTAAGAACACTATATACTTTATCAATAGACTTCTTCACACTTGGCAACTCATGGGTACTGTCTAAGCACACACGACACTTTTAAAACCTGGAAAATAATGTAGCACCATATCACCTTAGGTACACCTCTACATCATATCTACACCATCATACTTAATTGCGAAATAAATGAACTTAAATTCTTGCATAAATCATTCCAAGCCTACTAGCTCACTTTTCATATAACTAAGATTACTATCCCAAGAAATCATTATTTCCACCTTGATGATCATTCGCTATTCAAGCTTAGATTCTAGTACTAGACATAATTAACTATAACCCCACACACCATTCTTGCTTGGAAAAATATCAAGAAAAACTAGTCTACTAAAACCTCATAATAATAATATTTGATCATAATCTTATGGTCTATCTTACTATAATCCATTGGCATATCCTCCTTTCACATATCACTACTACTTATCCATCCATATATCTAAATTATACTCCTATATCTACAAGCATTAACCAATTTCTCTTTCACAGTCGTAAGTAGAAACCACATTAACAATCCTTAATAATATAATAGTTTCGTTAATCACCTATACTTTTCTAACAAAATGGAATACCCTTAAGAACTCTTTTCCTACTTTAATCATACCACAATGCACCTTAACTAAGAACTATTTCTATACCTTCCACTGCGAAACCTACACCACATTCACTACTCTTAGTTAACACACAAGGACATATCACCTCAATCCTACTTAATAGAAGACATAGATCTGTTAGTTTACCCTCAACCAAATGCTAACCCCACCTTTTCCTGTTACTCCACTTCTAAATCTATAATCCTTACTCTGAGGTCATTCCATTACTTATGAATCATAACACTCTAAGTTACTTTATCCCATAATAAAATCTCTACAAAATAATCTAGGTACACCTTCTTCTCTCATGAGAGGAATCTGTAATGAAGTGTTAGCAAGAAATCTGAGTACATATCAAATTTATCTTAACTGAATAAATCAAATAGATGAGTGCATAAGCTTTTAAATTGAAGGACTTAAAACATACTAATGGGATCCTTTCAGTCCCTTTATGTGATTTGAAAAATGTCTGATAGTCAATCTTAGAGCATTATATCGGGGGAATTTGAGATTTACTACTCATGTTATCTCAAGAATAAGTCATAAATGGAGAATTATAGAGTAACACAAGAATCGATAGAAGTTTCTAAGAGAACAACTTTACGGTATGATCTAGAGTAGAAAGAATAGAAATATTTCTTAAATTCCCAATAGCCTCCCGAAGAAAAGAAAAGTACAGACGTCTTTGTATTGTTCTGCAATACTACTAGACACGACTTTATAGAAACTCTAGAACACTTAAAATCTATGCTCTGATACTAAGTTTGTAACGCCCTGAGACTACCCGTTGGATGTCACATGGTGCTTAGAATTACAAGTGATCATAAGTTAACCCATTATACTGGCATAATTCATGAGCAACTGAATAAACCCATTATACTGGCATAATTCATGAGCAACTGAATAAATACAAAAAAATTGGAAATAATAAGCAGAAGAGATGTCTTTAGCTGAACAACTTCAATACAAAACTGTTCAAAATATTTACAACACTAGTCATGCGAAGAATACTAAAACTGAATAATTAAACTTTAACTAACTATCTTTGAAGCCTCTACTAATACTAACTATAGGTAGCCAGGGTATGACCCCAGTTATCCCTCATTAATAAAACTGAATAAAATATTAATTTATGAATATACAAATTGACTGGATTCCTCGAATAAGAAGATCTCATCATGTGCTAGCTGGAAGCTGGAAAATGCCTAACAATAGTAGTATGGGGTACAACTGGTACCTACATTATGAAATAATGTTGCCATATAGACGTCTATGCGGTCAATACATTTGGAATGTATTGAATAAGTGGGATTGAATACAATAAGTAAAATTAAATTAATGCAAAATCTTAAATCATGCATGCTAAGTGCAAGTAGACTCACCAAGAGACTAAAATAAACTGAAAGATGAAATATCATAAAACATGAATAATAAACATAATCTGATAAGTTGGGTGAGTTACTACACTTAATTTCTAAAAACTGTCTTTTCTGTAGGAGATTCTCATAACCGACATAAATCATGTGAGCTAGCATAGAGTTCAACGTCTGACCCACCTTGAGGAGGGTTGTTCTATCCATGTTATCAAAATAGAACCTGAACTGAATTGGAGTAATTACTAAACTGAGCCCATATTGGGCTAGGGAAATACTTTCTGGTGTATCCCGTAAACCTGCGTGGTCACGTAGTTTTTGATATATAAAATGCACTGAACCCACACATCCCTCTCAATGCTAAATACTACTCCCAAAATATATATACTTTATGCTCATAGTGATAAAATTCAACCTAAAATAAGCATATGGGTTTATAAGTCTGAAAACCAATTATGCTTCTATTAATAACTCATACTCAAGAATAACTGTGTGAATATCATATTATGCCTGTGATCATAAGATCCAAACTAAAATCTAAATCATATTATGGTAATTTGAAATAGTAAATCTAAACTTCTTGCAAATTGGCAATTTTGTTATTTGTAAACTGACTAAATCAGGTTGAAATCATATATATCTACTATATCATAGAAATTCATGTCAAAATACTAAAATTCATTGCACAATAACAATCATATAAGTGAAAACATGAGAAAAGGTAAATTTTTGTGCTAACTGAACTTTAAATCACGTAGTAATGTCATAATTTCAAAAATATAGAAATTAGGTATGAACCCTAATTGAAATCTCATAAATTTAAATGCAAAAATCAAAGATTTTGGACACAAGGATGAAAAGTTATCCTTTTTCAAAACCCACTTACCTGAATTTAAGGAATATCTTGAAGGAAGATTTAATTGGACCCTTAGGAGTTGAACTTTTGAAAGAAATGTTACTCCTCTTTTCTTGAGAATGGAGAGATAATGAGCTTTGAAAACTGACTAAGAATGGGCAAATAACACTTATTTGTTTATTTAAGTCATGGAAGAGGATTTTTAGGTGGGTAAAATACAAAATTTCCCCTAAGGGAACTTTAAGAAAATTGCAGAAATTTTTAATCAACAACTAGGTTGACGACCGATCATTTTGGTGACAACTCGTCACCCTAGTCGTCAATATCAAGCTGAATTTTTCCATTTACTGGTTAAGTTTGATGACTTGAGTTGACGGCTCATCACCAAGTTGACGGCTCATCAACTTAGTCGTCACCTAGTTTACAGCTCACAACTTATTTTTCACCTTCTAACAGACAGAAACTCCCATGTAAAATGAGCATAACTTTCTATTCCTGTATTGGAGTAAGGTGAAATATGATGCGCTGGAAAGAAGACTCAAAGATCATTCATCTGATATATATTAGGTTACCGTACTCATTATATTCTAGTAGTTACACTTATTTAAAGTTGACCCTTATAGAATCCAATATTAAAACGCAATCGATACAAATAGTTTCAACTCAACTTTGCTCTAAGTACTTTCAATGAGCCTAATCGCATAAAAAACACTTTACCCAAAAGGTGAATAGTCGTGAAACTTATCTATCATTTGAAATAATAGCTTTGGGGATTTTAAACATATGACGAATAGTTGAAAACTTATCTAGGAGCTTGTGGGGTATAACATATCTCAAATCAAACTATCTTTGTATGATAATCTACGGTAGCATAGCAATGCAAGGAGATAACTAATGCATGCCTATCAGTACATCAAATCCAATCATATCATGTACAATTAAGTCAGTAAGAGTTTCCCAACCTTCTACTATAATCAAGAAATCATGATACATATACTCAACTAATAAAGAATATCCCACAACAGTAGCAATAAGAAGAAAACAATTTAACATCTCTGATTGTCTATCAAATCTCACAATAAAGTACAAGGACACATAAGTGTGAGTAGAACCCAGATCAATCAAAGAATATGCATCAAATAAACAGACGAAATGAATACCTTTAACCACCGCATTCGAGGCCTAAACATCCTGCTTAGTAAGTGCAAATACTCTTGACTGGCATCTACCAACACTTTTTTATGTTTGATTTCCAAAAACCCTATCTCTATTGCCTCTACCTCTATTTCCAGTACCTATAGTGTTATGAGTAGCCTGAATAGGTGTGGATAACTAACCAAAAAATTGACCAATGTTTCTTGGAGATTACATATAATTCCTGATGTGATGACCCGATTGACCACACAAAATGAACTCTCTAATTAAAAAATGACACTAACCTATATATGATTTGCCACAAGTCTGGAAAGATAGAGTAGTGGGATAAGTTTGTCCAGAACTATGATATTTATGAGATGTTGAAGACCCCTGATACCTAATCAATAAGGTGGTTTGTATGCAGACTGTGAAACTAAATCTATTCCTGACTGATGACCCTACTATTTTCCTTGATTTCCTGCTCTAAAATTTGCACTAAATTCACCACTAAAACATCCCCCTATCTTAGCCTTTTTACAAACATCATAAACTGCACGCTCTGCATGACCTTTGTCCTTAATTTTTCTAGAAAGATCTGTTATCTCCTAATAGGTCAAGACTTTTATTTGTGGGGCTACTACATTATAGAGATGAGCAACCAACCCATTAACAAACCTCTGGACTTGAGTTACTTCTGTGGACACTAAGTACGAAGCATATCTAGCCAACTTACAAAAATTGGTATTATAAGTTAACATGTCCATATCTAGGGTCTGGACTAGTTTTTCAAATAGATTTGTATATTTCTGCTTTGAACTGACAAAAAGAAAGTTATTCATGAAAAAATTAGGGAACTTAGCCCCTGCCAGTGGTGTTGTTGCAGTAGGCCTTTCTAGAAATAATGTATCATACCAAGTGTTAGTCATGTCCTCCAATTTTTATGATGCAAACTCTATTTCCCTCTCACTAGAACATCATAGTGAACGTAGTGCCTTGAATGTACCATCCAAAAAAGCTTTGAGCATCAACTAAACTATCAAACCTATGAATTTTTGTGATTTTAACTTCAGAAACTCCTGTAAGGATACCTCTTTGTTTCCAAAATTTTAAGTCTATACTGGTACCTGTAACTATGGCTTTGGCTATGTAGAATTATACTTAATAACCCTTTCCTGTCTCTTCAATCGATCAGTTAAGCCCTCAATGACCTTTTACATAGAAGAAAGCGTCTTAGTTGTATTGCCCTGATGTGATGGTGGAGGTGGACTAGCATTCATTACAAGAGTGGGCTCTCTTTAAATTCTCAAAGTAGTGTAATTCCCTGAGGTATCATCATGACCCCTACCTCGCCTCTTTCTATAAGCTCTACCTCTTTCTCTATCATTAGTTTCTCGAGTGCAAACTATCTAATTAACAAAACAAATAGGTTAAATTCATTTAATTAGTCCTAACTGTCCCTTGTATAAAGAAGAATGAGAAAGAAGACATAAAAGATCCTATCATGCTCTTATAGAACCATGATTATAGAAATGGCCGACAACATAACCATAATTGATATTCTACTACTAACATGTACTCCATTAGTCACAGGAATAAATTAGCTCTGATACCAAATTTGTCAAGCGGTAAGGAGGCTGAGACTCTAAAACAATCCTCATCAATAATCAACAAAAAATTAGGCAGAGCTTCCCCTATTTGGGGCCTATCAAGAAAATTTGTCTGTCTCAAATCAACTAGACAACAAACTAGCATCACTAAAACATCCACCAATATCATCAACAACCCATTCGCCATAAAATAACAATACAAAATTCATCTCCAACCACTACAAGAAAAATACTTATTACATGGGAATTTTCATAGGGATAATGTGGTAAAATCCCCATGTAATTTGATTACCTGCGGATTTTCTTACCAATTAGAATCCAAAGGAAATGCCTTTGTAGGTAATTATTACCTGCGGATTTATAAAATCTCAAGGTAATTTAGCTGCGAAAATAAATTCCTAGGTAATTTAGTTGCGAAAATAAATCCGCAGGTACATTATTTGCGGATTTATTTGCATTAACTATCCAAATTTTGTATGAATTTTTTGTGAAAATTTCATAAAAAGGTATTTTACCTGTAGATTTTCATGAAAAATTTCATAAATCATTCCCCACAAAGATTCCCAAGTAAATTCAAAGAAAATTAGTGGTGAAAATTCCTAATTAACAAAAAAAAAAAAATTCTTGCGGATATTTATGAAACTATTTCACAAGAAAATTTGTATGAAATGCCCCAAGTAAATCCGCAAGAACAAATTTTCTAAAAAAAAAATCATGAATATTTAGTATGTACATCCCCATGGAAATTATCAAATAATAATTCACACGTAAATTACTAGAAACATTTCACAATTAGTCAAAAATCTATTTAAAACCTCCAATAATTCTAAAAAAAAACATCATTCAATACAAGTCTAATATAAACCATTACAGCTAACAAAAAACCATAATTCATAACATCCACATCAATAATGTAAGATTCTTAAATGGTCCAAAACAAAATATTTCAAACTCGAATCCTCAACAAAACAAAACTATCAACCATCTAGATCAGAATCACTTTGATCCACGTTATCATGATTAGAATTACTTTCATTCATGTCGTTAAAGTCATCATCACTTTCATCCTCATAAGCTTGGTTGTCTTTTTGAGATGGGCGTTCATCATTTGAACATGATTTCTTGTATACATGTTTCATCAACAAGTCCAATTCCTTTCTCATCCTCCTTCCACAATTGATGCACTTAGAGAAAGTAATATTTTTTGTTCCTTTCTTTCAAACTCATTCTGCAAAAGAATATGTTAATTCAAGCCATAAAAAGTGATACAAATACATTAATCACATAAATTATATGACATTATAGTATCAAATAAAATCATAACAATCAACAAATATAAATATGTATATATTAGCATATAAAGCATGATAAACTCAAAGTTGATTTTTCAGATTATTGTGACTATTGTTATGACTTGTTATATTAAGATAAGGGACTATACTTAACCATTTTCAGGTCAAAAGTTCGCAATTTCAAGTAACTACACTTAACCATTTTCAAGTCACAAGTTTGCAATTTCAAGTAACTAAACTTAATAGTTTTCAAATAAATTATCCACATTTCAAGTCACTACAATCAAACCATTTTCAAATATCTAATTGATATTTCAAATCACTAAACCATTTTCAAGTAACTACATTTAACCATTTTCAAGTCACTAGTACACATTTCAAGTCACCACACTTGACCATTTTCAAGTCACTACACTTAACCATTTTCAAGTCACTAGTACACATTTCAAATCACTACACTTAATTATTAAAGTCACTTGTATACATTTCAAGACACTACATTTAATTATTTTCAAGTCACAAGTTCATAATTTCAAGTAACTTAGTTCACATTTCAAGTGACTACACGTAACTATTTTCTAGTCAAAAGTAAACATTTCAAGTCACTACACTTAACCATTTTATAATCACAAGTATACATTTCAAGTAACTACACTTAATCATTTTCAAGTCACAAGTTCACAATTTCAAATGAATACACTTAACCATTTTAAAGTCACTAGTATACTTTTCAAGCCATTACACTTAACCATTTTAAAGTCATAAGTAGAAACTTCAAGTAACTACAATTAATCATTATCAAGTCACAAGTTCACAATTTTAAATGACTACACGTAACCATTTTAAAGTAACTACTTCACATTTCAAGTAACTAAACTTAACCATTTTCAAGTCACAACTCATAAGTGGAATACTATTTAAAATGTACATAAAGATATCAATATACAAAAATAAACAAATCCATGGTATTATTAATTAATTTATTAGAATTTATTGGTTGGAAAAGTTCAAGATTCTCTAATGAGGTAGAAAATATCTTAATCTCAAATTTTGTAACTTATATTCTAGCTTCTACTATACAATAACATGGTAAATTAAATAACAAACAATTTACTACTTTGGTGGATAAATACATAGGTGAACTTTGTTCAATGGCCACCAAACAATTAGCTTATGTTCAATCATACAACGCGTGGAAATTCATATGATGTGTTTTTGAGTTTCAAAAGTGAAGACACTGGCAAAAATTTCACGAATCACCTCTCCATAGCTTTAAATCTGGCCAGATTTCACACGTTTGAAGGTGGTGATAATAAAGAATCAAGAAGAGAAGAAGACATTAATTTAGAGTTACGTAATAAAGCAACTCAAGAATCAAAGATACGTATCATTGTATTCTCATAAACTTATGCATCTTCCAGTTGGTGCTTGGATCAACTTGTTGTAATTCTCGAACACAAAATGAAGTTTGCATGCATGATATTGCCTATTTTCTATCATGTTGATCCTTCCAATCTAAGGAAGCACAAGGGAAGTTTTGGAGAAGCATTAGATAAACATGAAGAAAAATTCAAGTGTGAAATA
The DNA here is from genome assembly GCF_002878395.1 of Capsicum annuum. NCBI lineage: Eukaryota > Viridiplantae > Streptophyta > Magnoliopsida > Solanales > Solanaceae > Capsicum > Capsicum annuum. The sequence continues at coordinate 53,605,985 of NC_061117.1, forward strand.
CATGGAAGCAATGAAAAAGAGAGGGAGGACAAGTTAAAGAAATAGAAGGATGCACTTAGCCAAGCTGTTGATTTGGCAGGAATGGTCCTTGAAAATCAGTAAGTTATCTTTATTCATGTACCTCAGTGTAAGAAATTTTTACACTAATAGGGTCATCTTTATTTGTTATAGTAGGTAGCCCATCTTCTTTTCAAGATTACAAATCTCAAATCTTAAGAAGACTTACATGTAGATATCCTTTCCGTGATCACTTGATAGTGTAAAAAAACTATATTAACCATGTTTGTAACTTCTCAAGAAAACTTAATAGTTATAACCAAATGTGATTGGAGGGCGATTTAACAGTTATAACTATCAAACTCTTTGTTAGGATTATATGTTTGATTTGTTATAATATTTATATGAATATTTCAGGCGTGAATCCATTTTCTTCAAGAAGATTATTAAAGTTACCAACACAGGACTAAGTCGTCCAGCCTTATACATTGCTTCTTGTTCAATTGGAATACATCGCCGAGCCAGGCCCAATAATTCTTGGGTTCAAGATGGATCTAATGATAGTATTAGAATACTTTTAGTTTGTGGCATTGGTGGAATTGGAAAGACAACGCTTACCAAATTTGTTTATAATTTGAACCTTGGATATTTTGAAATTAGTTGCTTCTTAGCAAACATTAGAGAAACTTTCAAACTCCCTAATGGTCTCGTGACTTTGCAAAAGCAACTTCTTTCTACCTTTCTAAAGAATGAAAAAGTAGAAATATCAAGTGTTGATAAAGGAATCATCAAGATAAGAAATGTTTTATGTTTTAGAAAAGTTCTTGCTCTTGATGATGTTGATGAGACTGATTTTGTTGAAGTAATATTTGACATGAAGGATGGGTTTGACTATGGAAGTAAAATAATTGTAACAACTAGGCACAAGAGCTTATTAAGACCTCAATTAGGCCATGAGGTTCATGAAGTTGAAATTTTGTTCACAATTGAAGAAAATGAGCTCTTCAATTTTCATGTATTTGGTGAAAAAAATCCAATTAGTGAAGATTATAATTACAAAGAGTATTCAGAGAAAGTGATTGAATGGTGTAGAGGACTTTCATTAGGTCTTCAAGTTATCGGTTCTTTGTTGGCTGGAAAATCTAAGGATGTATGGAGAAGTGCAATAGAAAAGTTGAGAGAAATTCCCACTAATAAAATTGTTTACAAATTGAGATTGAGTTATGAATTGTTGGAAGATGATCATGATCAAAATTTATTACTTTATCTTTGTTGTTTCTTTGAAGGAATGAAAAAGGATTTTGTAGTTAGGATATTAGATAAATGTAACTTTTACACACTTGTGGGAATTCAAAATCTCATTGATAGAAGTTTAGTGACAATTGAATATGTTAATGAGATAACAATGCATCAATTAGTAAGGGATATGGGAAGAGACATTGTTCGTTGAGAAGCACTTGTGGATCCTGGAAAACGTAGTAGGCTTTGGCACTACACAAATTCTTACAATGTCCTAAGAGGAAAAATAGTAAGCAACTAGTTCATCATATTCTTGTTTGAATATTTTTTTCACCATTTCTTTTTTATGCATACAATGAGACCTCTCTAAAACAGTCGTCCTTTATAATAATATTTCACTATAATATCCAAGTTCTTTATTTCAGAATTGATTTTTCCTGTTATGCTATATTATATGTTTTAATAACAACATTTCGCTATAGCAACCAAAAGATACTAGAACATCAAACAACATTGGTACAGAGAGGTCTCATTATAGATAGTAGAACAACTCGTCCGTGAAAATTGTCTTTTTAAGGCAATAAAAACAATGGGCGCTAAAAGTCAATTAAATAATTCAAAGCAATAATCGTTATTGTATAAAATTGGTTATTTCTTCAAGCTTACAATGGAAGAATTTTGATTTCTTCAAGTTTTGGCATACGAATCTACTAATCTAAGGTCTTCTTCTTCCCGATTCTTTGATTTTGATCTTCAAATTGTAATATTTTAAATTTATTTTCTCTGTTTATTTGTGTTTTTTCCTCCGATTCTAGGGATTTTGTTTCTTATATTTGTATTTAGCTGAGATTAGTTTATATTGTCTTGGTATATTGATGGATTTTGATTGCTGAAAAGCTTCAAACAACTAAAAAATGTTAAGTTTAAAAGTTACAAATTCTTCAAGTATTTAAATTCAAAAGTATATGAAGTAAAACAGTACAAATGTTTTAGGATTAATTGGACTAACTGAAGTGAAAACTATTCGTCTTATCTACCTGTTCAGGCTCCTGTTAAAAGCTCAGTGCACTTTCATTCGATGTGTTCCAGTTGTACTCGAACGGATCCATAGCATTCTGCATTTTACTCGTCTGACAAATTTTCCTAAAAGCTTCTTGAGAATAATTGCCAGAAATAGAACAAGAAAAATGTCATCGTCAGCATTGTCAATTTCTGCAGCTAAAGCTCAGTTAAAGGAGACTTTTAGCTCCAGTTTCTTTTTCTAACACATTAGGAAATGAATTAAAAGAGGCATACATATGATAAAGAACTGCACGTAGTACTGGACAAGAAAACAAGCATTGATTTTTTTCAAGAACTATAATTCATGGCTTTTTTTTATTATCAGTACCTTAGAAAAAACGTGGTGCGTAGCGGCTGGAACCAAGGTTTGCTGGCGATGAATTTTTTGATGAGCAGCAGCCAAAGGTGCTAGTCGTTGGGCTCCCATCAATGGCTGGTGCTGTTACGCCATTAGTTGGACGGAGCAGCGGCAGGCGATGATAGCTGGGAGGCGACGGTGGCTGTTGGTTTGAAGAGAGAGAAAGGAGAGAAAAATGGAGGTGGGCGACTGGTATTGATAAAAAAAATGGAGTTAGGGTTTATTATTTTGTTTAAAAAGAGAGGTAATGATGATGGGATCTTATTCGTTGGATCAATTTTGATCCACGGCTAAGATTGAAAGAATTTAAAATATAGTCTAAAATTAAAGCTTAATTTGGAGATCAAAATTAATATCAATTTAACTAAAATTGATATTAATTGGTACAAAAAATGGCTAAAAATGAAAGGCATGAAGAAATTAAATAAAATTAATTGTCATTTTAATAAATAATAATAATAATAATAATAATAATAATAATAATAATAATAATAATAAGACCATATGTTTGCACTATTACGAGTGTGAATAACAAATAACTTAATAAATATTAACAAATTGCGTAAAAAATATTACATTTAAATTGATAAATTGTAAAAAATGATAATGATAATAAAAGTAATAAAATACTTTGTATATTTTTTAAATCATGAATGTGACACGTCAATATCTATTTGATCTAATAATAATGTGTAAAAGACATTAATATCTGAAATTAATAATTTTTACAAAACAGCAGCCTAAAAGGAATATCGGGCGGTCAAAATTGGGTGTCAATATATATTCCAAATAAATTTTGGTTAATTAATTTTTGAATATAGTATTATATATATATATATATGTATATATATATATATATATATTTATATCGTAGTACAACGTATTAATTTGATGAACTATTAGTTTATTAGCTTCATTATTATAACCTCAATAGTGTTTTATTATCTCGATCATATGATGGTAACGTATTATTCAAAGTATTTGGATATATAGATTCAATTAGCTAGCTTTTGACTACTATGTACATCACTACATGAGAGATATGTATATATACATATATACACTTGATTGACAATCAACTTTGAAATATGTACTATATACATCACGTACATGAGTATATTACCTCATATTACGACGTATTTGGTTTAAAAATTAACTAAATTGAATTCAAAAATCAATTAAAATTGACATCAATTAGATATAAGGTTGGCTAGAATTTAAATAAAATTGAGAAGATAATTGTATCGACTTAGGCTGTTATTTAAATATAATAATAATAATAATAATAATAATAATAATAATAAATAAGTATTTATCAACGACCGAGATCTAAATATAAAGAATCTGGTTTAAAAAATTAAATGAAATTTGAAATTGAGTTCAATAAATTAGATAAAATTAGGCTAAAATTGTTACAAATTGGAAAAATTAGGATAAAAAATAAATAAATTAGAAAAAAATTAAATTGACTAAGGTTGCGGATTAATACAATAATAATAATAATAGTAAAATAAATAATATAATTATTATCATATTAGTTATGAATAAATTGTGTAAATATAAATATGACACATAATATATTACTTTAAAATCAATGATAACAATAATTCGGAATAGACACCTATAAATTATGAATTCAAAATTCACTAACCTCTGATTTCGAATATCTCTCAAACAATTGAAACTTTGATTCCAGGTCTTCTCCTTGTCTTCTTAGAGAAAATTTATTTTTGGCTTTGATTTTTTGATTTTTTGAATCGATTTTGATTTTTAATTTTAGAAATTCAGTTTAAATGGTTCAATTTTTTATTTTAAAAAAAACGGTTAAATTGAAATTATATAAATAATATATATATATATATATTATATATATAAATTTTATGCTTATATATATATATACATATATATGTATTTATTTTATATATTCAGTATAAATAATGTTTTTCTATTATTTTATTTCATTTCATCCATGTTGAATTATTTATATTTGAAAATGAAAATAGGTTTGAAATAAATATTATTTCTAAAAAAAATCATCAATTTTAAATGCCCGGTCATGACAAAGAAAGACTCACTACTTTAATCTTCAAAATCGAAATAAAATTTGAAATAACTGAATCGGATTTATAGAAATCGAATCAAGTCGAATTTATTTTGGTTTCCTTACGGTTATCATTTTCGTCAATCCGAAAGTCAAAAAATTGAACAGATGTTAAATAAACAAATTGAACAAACAGAATGGTCACCCTTAATCTCATCATATATATTATTCTGAAACTGCCTAATACTTTCAACTCAATGTAAAATAAAATGATTTTTTATTTTATTTTATGATTATTATACCTTATATCTCACGCCAAATTACTCCTAAATATACATTATATTGGTATATTATATTGTCGTGTGTAGTATGATGCATTAAAATTATATTCAAACTAAACAATAGAAAAATATGCTCTATTTGAGCCCTGAGTCGTTCTTCACCCTATCTTAGGCCAACGAAATTTCACCTCTTTAATTTTTTGGTGATAACATAACGAGTCAAGCTAAGATTTATTCAGCTCAAATACATCTGTGATATCACCTATGTCAACAAACTAATTTTAATTTCTTGAGTATCTTTTGCTTAATTATACGTGTTCACCAATCTAATGTCTAATTTCTTTTTATTTTATGTTTTTTATTTTTCAAGTTTATTCTTTTACTATTTAAATTTTTCAAGTCATAAAAATCTTGTGGAAATCCCCAAGAAATAATTTCAGCTAAATTTGTACCAACAAAATCCCCCAATAATTTTTCAAGTAATAATTTCCTAAGTAGATCCCCGAGAAAATATTTCAGCAAAATTTGTAGCAACACAATCCCCCAATAATGTTTCAAGTAATAATTTCACAGGTAAATCTCTAAGAATAAATCCCCAGCAAAATTCGCAGCACAAAATCGCCAAATAATTTTCCAGGCAATAAAATCTATTATATAAATTTCCACCAAAATATCTCTATGTAAATCCGTAGGATAAATTACCTTAAAATTTTTCTATGAATTTGATATATATATATATATATATATGTATGTATATATTTGTTTATATACTTGAGGATTTACCTAGAGATAAAATACAAGCCGATACATTTTCCCAGGTAACGTCACAAGTAATAATTTGACAAGTAAATCCCCAAGAATAAATCCCCAACAAAATCTGCAGCACAAAATCTCCAAATAATTTCTCAGGTAATAAAATCCATTACATAAATTTTCACCAAAATATCTCTACGTAAATTCATAGGATAAATTACCTGAAGTTTTTTCTATGGATTTAAAAAATATATATTTGTCCATATACCTGCAGATTTATCTAGAGATAAAATACCCGTCGATACATTTCCCCAGGTAATGTCGCAAGTAATAATTTTGCAGGTAAATCTCCAAGAATACATTCCTAGGAAAATTCGCAGCACAAAATCCCCAAATAATTTCTCAAGTAATAAAATCTATTACATAAATTTTCACCAAAATATCTCTACGTAAATTAGTAGGATAAATTACCTGAGATTTTCCAATGGATTTATAATATATATATATATTTATCCATATACCTGCGGATTTACCTAGAGATAAAATACCCGCCGATATATTTTTTCAAGTAATGTCACAAGTAAGAAATTTGCGCAATATGGGGCCAAATTTACCTGCGAAATTTGTTACAAATATATAGTTCGCATGTAATATATTTTAATATTAATGAATGTAATATTTTCATAGGTAAATCCGTATGTATTTCCTGTGATATTATTGTCTAGGCAAAATTCCTATGTAATTTATAGTTTTTGAGTAGTGAACTATGAAAAGAAGTCAAATACCTCACTGGTCCATAAAAAAAAAATAGAATACTCAAACTCTAATAAAATGACTATGGAGCGACTCTAAGAGTTTTTAAAGAAAAGAACATAACAAATAAATAAATTTCTTTCTACGCGAAGAAGTGTTGGGCTCATTAGGAATATGCCAACTCAAATGGTTTAGCTAACGAAATCCTCACCTACGTCACTTGCATTCTCTGTAAAAATAATGGCAAGGAGTGAAACGCTAGCTCAATGAGTAATAATACTTAGCCACAACTGTTTTAATGGGGACAAGTCATAAATCAGGCTAGCATGATAATCAAAATGTCATGAAATAATGCTCTTTTAGAAAACAATAACCATTACATATGAAATCAATTTAACAATTCACAAATAGCCAACAAATACTATTCATATCAAGTTTTATCCTGTAGGGGGTTTCCAAGTATGAATCATGTAATTAGTGTAACATTCTACTTCAAGAATAGCCAATAACAGTGGAACCCTCGTGAAAGAGTCAAATAGCATATCAGTAGGTCCCTACTCGAGGGAGATCGGTAACAATATGCTAGTTCTACCTTCCCACTAGCGAGGATTGTAACAATGATCTATAAATACGAGGTGCATCAGGTCTAACGAACCTGTCATAAGCTATGAAATTCTAATCAAGGTCTAATCTCATTTATAATTTTTTTTGTAAACAGTAGATACTCATATGAAAGCATTTTCAAAATAGTTCATAACAATTAAGTTAATATCAAATTATATTACATATAAACTTGAATAAAACACATCTTAGATACTTGTGTCTCAAGTAAATGAAATAACCTTCACAATAACAGTATCATATCTCAAATAACCATTTCAATATCATATTAAGTAAAAGACTTGTCCCACATGCAATTTCAAAGCGTTCAGTAACTCTTGTTTCATCATAATCATGTATAAAATATGTAAGTTAAGAAATACAAATTATGATAAGATGACTACTCACAGTACACTTGTCGGAATATCAAATTTGTCACCTTGAATAATTGGGATGACTTTCTTCGATCGAATCTATAATCTCATCATATTAATTTGGTGTTCATTTCTTTGTTTAGGCTAAAACATAATTACTTTAAACTAGCCAACTCTAAAAATTTTAATATTGACTCTCAATTTGTCAATTTATACTAGATTTTCTTCAACCGATAAGAACATACTTATTGTTGATTTTTCTCAATATCTTAAATCATAATAACCCTATTGTATAAATCATATTCTTCGATTAAGTTGAAAGTATAAAAATTAATCGTTTAATACTCTCTCTTTATTCATGAGTATTTAAAATTTTTTTCTTTCACTTTAACCCTTGATTCTAAACTTTAAAATTCAAATTTTCAAATTTAAAGCCATGAATTATACGAGTAAAATTTATGAACCAAGTTTAGAAATTTAACTCCTTTTCTTGCTTCTCTTTTGCTATCTTATCGATAGTTGAATTCTCTTTGTGTTTCTTCGCAAGACCGCAAAACCCAAAACTCTCACTGATTCCTTTGTTTTCAAGAAAGAAGGTGACTGGAGAGATTTTTTTTTTTGTTTGTTTAAGCGGCTGCTCGCTGGAACAGCCGACCACTATCCCTTAATGCTAGTGGTAATGGGCTTGGCCTTTCTTTACCTTTAGTTCATTGAATTATTAACGTTTATTTCTTTATCTTCTATTTTAAAAAAAAATTAAAAAAACAAACTCAACTACCCTATGCCAAATTTGGGGTATTACACTAACATTTTTTAATATATGCCAATAAATTATGGTGTGATTGAATGCTAGGTTATAGTAAAAAAAATGCTGAATAGTTTCATAGGTGATAATATGAATATTAAACATAGAAATTTTTCTAGGTACAATGATGCAAAATGGATTTCAAAACTCACTTGTTAATAGGGTGTCATATCATGAAATCTAACCTTGTTGATTTTGAGATCGATGATTGATAATGATTGGACCTATATGAGTGTGAAGTGGTGCCACTCCTATGAAATTGTGACAAATTTCTAGAGCACTCATGATTACTAGGAGACGCGCATGACCTCTTAGCGTAAAATGGCGATAATGATAAAGATTGCGTTGGTATAATGTGATAGAATAAGACCCTGGATTTACAAAAGAATTTTTGGGTCATAGATGTTCTAAACTTCAATTATTGTGTAAGTTCAATCTTATTTTATCTAGGTCTAGTTCATAATCTACACACCCCAGATTCAACACATTGCATTCATGTGTTGAAACTGAGCAAAATTTCTTATTACGTACGTTATATTCCTTAATACTCCCTCCATCTCAAATTTTCTAATTTGATTTTATATTTTATTTGTCTTTTTTCATTAATCAATAAGACAAAAATAATTTTTTTTTCCATATTTTATCCTTTGCATTAATTAATTTTTCTTCAAATTAAAAATGTGAACATCATTTAATAGATGTACTATGGTAAACTAGCCATGTTATTAATTATTTTTCTTAATCAATGTGCCATCTCAATTTGGGACGGAGGGAGTATTATTTTTGAGATATGTGGAGGATTGATAATAAAATTGATTATTATAGTTATCTCGAAAAGTAGAGTAACTAATTTGGTCAAATATGACCGTTTCTCGACATATTTTCTTCTTAAATTTAGTCTTCAATTTCTTATCTTTAATAATCCTTTAATGTTTTTACCGTTGGTTGACATCTACACATTCAAAGCACTAGATGGTAGTTTGGTGAACAATTGGCAGCACTTGCTGGGGTTGTTGAGGGTGAAAAACAGAAAATAATTCTTGCTTTTTAACAATTCTTTCTTATTTTAATATGTTGGGTTTCCTTCTCTTGATCTTTGTTAGCTTCTAATTCGTAGTTTATACCGGAAGAGATTGTTGAATCCTGTGAGATACATCCATATCAGGTGAAATATTCTTAAGGAAAATGACAGAAGCACGCCTCAAGTTTTAAAGAATTCCATACAACTATTCGTAAAAAAATTATTATTCCGTAAGATCTATACAACACATACTCCATTGATTAAAGCTTACCAGGACTTTGTGGTTCAATATTTGCTACTCCTTTGCTGTTTATGTACGTGTTTATAAGAGTTTAGATTTTAGATACTAACAATATGTATATAATTACTTATCGTTTGAAATTTATGTCATAAGAATTTATTCGCCACTTGAATAACATGGTAACTTACCTGCTTGCTATCACATGTTGACAACATAGATGATCAAGAAAAATAGTGCAATAAATATAACTTAAATCTTTTTTCACAAAGAGTACTTTTTAAGCAATGATTTTTCCTTTCTGCTTCAGCTTGACCATCCATATTCATGAACGGGCATATTAGGGAAGTAACTATTGGTTCCATATACTGATTAAACACGTCTTTAGAATTCTATTCTACATATGAACATAGCACCTGCTTATTCATGACCCATTTATACAAACTAGTTTAGATTACGTGTATTGCACGTGTGTATTTCATTAATAATCAAATATGTATATAAAAATACTATTATACCATAGAAATAATTAATCCTAAATAAACATACCATCTCACTAAATAATAAAATAGATTATATTATATTGACTACCTAAATTCAATATCTTGTTGACATACAAATGTCATATTAATAGTATTTTATTATATCGGATACTCTGTAACTATGCTATGGTGTTGTATTGGTGTATTTTTATCTATTGTGAAGACTTTCAATAAAGTGAAAAATTTAACAAATATTATCAAAATCTTCTAGCAATGAGCAATATTTTGGTCCGTCGAACACTTTTAAGGACCATATTGATGGTCTCTAATATTGTATTTGATCACCATTTTATTATAGTACAATTTAGTGGTGACCACTTTTTTCTCGTTCTAAAATCTCTTCAAGGGCAGCAAATCTGGTCCTTATGAAATTATGAAAAAGATCTCATAAAAGTGTAAATGGATCAAAATGGAAACAAAATATTTGACTGTTAAAATATATATTGTAGATATTTTAGTGTATTGGAGCCTCAGTTGCAGTGAAACAGTTTTTGGTTTACTATTCATAGTAATAACTTTGACAGTTAAGTTAAGCAAGTTGATTAGCGTAGTTAAGTGGTTGTAGAAATTGTTAGAGGTAGTTATAGAACATTCTAGAAGATCATGTGCTATCATGTGAGTGAGTCAATAAATACTCATCCTAGCCGATTCATTGTAGTAGTTTTGCTTATCATTGAAGCTACTCTTTTTTTTTTTTTTTTTCTTCTTCTTCAAATGAAGCTCTGATTCTTGATGTGTATGTGTGCGTGAATGAAGAGTTTTAACATGGTATCAGAGCATTCGATCGTGGAATTTTAGAGAAGAAAGGTTGATTGCATTTTTGAGTTTTCATTACTACAGAGTTTGGATCTTTGTTTTATAATCGATAGAGTTTCTTAGTTCACTCATCTGTGAGCTAAAAGGCTTTAGAATTTTGGTTTTTATGTGGTAAAATTCAGTTGAATTTGTGAAGATTAGTTGTTGCTTTAAATAGTAATGATGCCAAAAATTGATCCCTCTGATTCATTGTTTCTGGGAACTTCGGATATGGCTAGAGCTGCCTTGATTCCAATTAAGCTTGTAGGTTCAGAGAATTATGGTGTATGGAGTCGATCAATGAAGGTTGCATTAATAGAAAAGATAAAGTATGATTTTATGACTGAAACTTGTAGCAAGGATGTGTACAAAGAAGAGTTGCATTAACGATGAGAAACATATAATGTTGTGGTATTGTCATGGCTGATGAGTTCAGTAAGTTCATCTCTTAAGTGAAATTGTATAGGCAACAAATGCATCTGAGGTATGGAAAGATTTTAAGGAGAGATTTGACAAAGTGAATCACATGAGACTCTATCAACTACATAGAGAGATCAACAATCTTCATCAACGAACTTATTCAATTTTTACATACTTCACAAAGCTGAAGAATCTTTAGAGTGAGTATGATGTTGTGTATTTGACAAAGTGAATCACATGAGACTCTATCAACTACATAGGGAGATCAACAATCTTTATCAAGGAACTAATTCAATTTCTACATACTTCACAAAGCAAAAGAATTTTTGGAGTGAGTATGATGTTGTGGTCCCATCTCCATCTTGTACTTGTCCCTAATCTAAGGATTATGTGGATCACTTGCATCTGCAGAGTTTGATCCAATTTTTAAGTGGTTTGAATGACTCATATGATCAGGCTGAGAGGCAAATATCGCTGAAAGAGATAACACCTACTCTTAATTAAGCATATGCAATGATAGTAGAAGATGAGATTCAATAACTAGCTTGCACTGCCACTATAGGTGATAAAACTGACCTCGTGGCCATGCAGGTGCATAAAAATTCCACAGAAAATAATTATGGAAGTCAGAGTTTCAAAGGAAAGAAACGTGATTACTATCATTTCACTGGTCATAAAAAAGAGACTTGTTATAAGTTAATAGAATATCATATTGATTGGAAGGATAGAAAGAAAGGAGGTTACAATGGTAACTCAAGAGGATCACATCAGGCTTTCCATAGTAATCAGTCTTATGGAAAGTTTAGTGGACATCAGTTTTCAGGTCAAGTTAATAATCAGGATTCAACTCATAACTTCACTGGAAATCAGTCAAATGATAATGAACATCCAGTGATTTCATCTAATGGTCAAGGGAGCAAAGAGATTAATAGTGTTGTGCTAGCTAAGGGGCAAGACTTCTCAGATGAGGAATATAAAAAGATTCTGGCATTACCGACCAAAGGAAAGCAGGATTTCAAGCAAGCTAACATGTCAGGTATAGCCACTTGTCTGTTGTCTCATGTTGTTCCACATGAATGGATAATAGATTATGGTATCATACATCATGTTGCAGCACATAGAGGTTTTTTTTTCCACTATCATAAGATAGATAATACAAAAGAGGATCAAGTAAATCTTTCTACTCGTGCTAAAAAAATATATCTCATGTTGGAGAAGCACAAGTTCTTAAGGATGAAGCTGTGAAGGATGTATTGTTTGTGCCTGATTTTAAACTCAACTTGTTGTCAGTACCTAAAGTAACTAAAAAACTTTCATGCTTTGTTTCTTTTTATCCTAATTTTAATATATTTCAAGACCTTTACAGTAAGATGGTGAAGGGGATTGGAAATAAAAGAGGAGGATTTTATATCCTCAAAAATATCTATGGAGTGGATTAGATGCACAGAAATAACACGCACCAAAAGATGGTTGTAGAAGTAAATTTATAAGATTACTTACTTCCTACCAAAGACTGATTGGGAAGTTGATGTATGCAATCATAACCAGACCTGACATTAGCTATGTGGTAAACTTTGGTGAATCCTTGATATCTTGGAAATCCAAGAAGCAACATACAGTATCTAGAAGCTTAGCTGAATCAGAATAAAGAAGCATAACTTCAACTCCAGCTGAAGTCACATGGTTAACAGGTCTGTTTGCAAAACTAAACTTGCCTATCAACAAGCCTATTACAACCTTCAGTGATGAAAAGTCTTCTATTCAACTAGCAGAAAATTCCATTTTCATGAAAGGACAAAACATATGAGATTGATTGTCATTTTATAAGAGTAAGATCAACGAAGGGCTTGAGCAGACTTTGTATGTTCCCATAAATCATCAAGTCGAAAACATTCTTACCAAGAACTTGACCCAAGATAAAAACTAGCATTTTGTAGGCAAGCTTGGTGTTCTTAAAAGTTTGCACCCTTCAGCTTGAGGGGGAATATTAAAATATATATTGTAGATATTTTAGTATATTTGAGCCTTAGTTGCAGTGAAACAGTTTTTACTGTTTCATTGGTTTACTGTTTATAGTAACAACTTTGACAGTTAAGTCAAACAAGTTAATTAGTATAGTTAAGAGGTTGTACAAGTTGTTATAGGTAGTCATTAGAACATTCTAGAAGATCATGTGTAAATCATCCGAGTGAGTCTATAAATACCTAGCCTAGCTGACTCATTGTAGTAGTTTTGCCTACCAGTGAAGCTCTTCTTCTTTTTCTTCTTCTTCTTCTTCTTCTTCTTCTTCTTCTTCTTCTTCTTCTTCTTCTTC